>NC_058131.1:242920928-242941211 GCF_016433145.1 Gracilinanus agilis
ATCTGTTCTCTGGGAAGAGTGCAAAATTCTTTATCGATTTGTGCCCAAGAGCAGGAAGTCATCCCTTACCTCTATTTGCTTCTTCTTTCTCTGACCAAAATTAGGTGATCTCTTCCCTAGTGGCACCTGTGTTGTTGTTCAGTCATTGAGTCACATCCGACTCCTTGTGACCCCATGGACCACAGCACACCAGACCCCTCCATCCTCCACTATCTCCCAAAGTCTGTCCAAGTTCATATTCCTTGTTTCCATGACACCATCCAGCTCCTCCTCTGCTGTGCCCTCTTCTTTTTGCCTTCAGTCTTTCCCAACATCCAAGTCTTTTCCAGAGTCCTAGCTTCTCATCCTATGACCAAAGTATTTAAACTTCAGCTTCCATATTTGGCCTTCCAGTGAATAGTCTGAATTTCTAGAAGTATGTAAATCTCTGTTATTATCAGCACAAGAAGCTGATGTTTCCTAAAAGGAAACAAGTTTTCCCCTCAATGGGAAAGGATCTAAAACAATGCTAAGCTTGGAGTCTAGAAGATTTGAGTTCAAATCCTGCCCCAGATCCTTCCTAGCTGTGTGACCCTGAGCAAGTCAATTAACTTTTGTCTGTCTCAGTTTTCTTAACTGTAAAATGGAGATAATTATAGCACTTAGCTCACAGGTAAGCTGTGAGGATCAAATGAAATCATATTTGTAACATGCTTATGTAGTAGGCATTTAATAAATGCTCATTCCCTTCCTCTCACCACTATTATTTAGTTCCAAATATTGTGCTCTTTTTACTTCCCTCTTTTTTCTGCTCCACATTAACCCTGCAACCTCCTGATCTAGATAAAAATTGCCCTTTGCCTTTACATGTTCCTTTTCTTCTGTTTCCTCCTTGAAGTCCTTTTTTTTTTTTCCATTTCTTCAAGGAATGTTTCATTCTCCCAGAAAACCTAGAGAGACAAATTCTGCCCGCCTTTTTTCTCTTCTTCCTCTAGGACTGAGACCAATTTGCATTTGGTGTTTATATAAGTGCTAGTTGGTACTAACTGAAATACAAACAATTTTCCCTTTTTACAGATCACTGCAAAATCCTCCTCGCCTTCTTTGCTTGACTGCGGCCAGATTCTCAGTCCTCTGTGTTCTTTTTGTTAGTTCTCTGGACTAACCCTTGTGGTTAGCTGTCATGGCAAATCGCCTGGCTGCCACACCTTTTTGCAGCTTTGCAGGTTCCCCCACTGAGATGTCCAGAGTGAGCCTTAATTTCTTCAGGGCAGGTTTCCCATTTTTCCCTCACTGGACAATGCAGTGGGTTCAGCTGCTTTTAATTGGCAGTTAACACATTCCAACTACACCCTAAGGCAGACAGAAGCAAACAGAAGCCGATCCATATACAGAATTCTGATTATTTGATTAAATCTACCTAGCTCCATCTCCTTGCCCACTGATCTACAGATATTCCCAATATTCCCCTGGTTGCTCAAACCTTGACATCTGACTCTATCCTGCTCCATCGTTCGGAGCTTATCTGCTCCTTTTCTCAATATAGATCATCAGTACAGTCAGAATGGTCCTGTTGCTGCCTCCATCACCTCCGTGCCTGCTATTGAGCTGATCCTCCTCCCAGGAAGCTCTCCTTCTGTTCATTCTCTTTTCCTGTTTTTGTTCCTCTCCAAATCAGCTCAAATCCCATCTCCTCCAAGGAAACCTTCTCTGACCACCCCAGCCTACACTAGTCTCTGACTCACCTAAACACATGTAGATTTTGAAATTAGTACCACATAACTCTGGCACCACAGATAGAAATCTGTTCTACTTATATGATCCTCCTTTCTAGTCTTTGTCTACTTCATAATTCTTGGTATCTGGTAAAATCATCACAAAAAAAAATTTTTAAGAAATACTTGTTTGTTTTTTAAAACTTATATTCTATACTAGGATCAATTACTAAATATTGATTTTAAGTGGTAAGGGTCAGGTGATTGGGGTTAAGTGACTTGCTCAGGATTATATAGCTAGAAAATGTCTGAGGCCATGTCTGAACCCAGAACCTCTCATCTCTAGGCCTGGCTCTCTATCAGCTGAGCCACCTAGCTACCCCCTAGAAATACTTGGTTTTAGAAACTATGTAAAACCATGCATACCCTTTGATCCAACAATACCACTACTAGGTCTCTAGGCCAAAGAATTTTGGTTGGTTAGGGTTTTTTTTGTTTGTTGTTTGTTTTTAATGGAAAAGGACCTATATGTACAAAACATTTAAAATGGCTCTTTTTGCAGTAGCAAAGAACTGGACATTGAGGGATGCCCATCAATTGTGGAATAATTGAGCAGATTTTGTTATATGATTATGATGAAGTACTATTGTGCTAGAAGAAATGATGAGAAGGATGCTGTCAGAGAAGCCTCGAGGAACTTACATGAAATGATGCAAAGTGAGGTGAGGTAAGAGATTATTGTACACAGTAACAGCAATATTGTATGATGAGGAATAGTGAATGACTTAGCAATTCTTAGCAATACAAAGATCCAAAAATTCCAAAGGCCTTATGATGAAAAATACTATCCACCTCCAGAAGAAGGACTGATGGAGTCTGAATGCACATAGAAGCAAATTTTTTACCTTATTTTTCTTGAGGTTTTTTTTACCTGTGTTTTCATTCATAACATGACTAATATGGAAATCTGTTTTGCATGACTACACATGTTTAACCTATATCAAATCGTTTGCCTTCTCAATGGGGGGGGGGATGATGGAAAGGAGGGAGAGAATCTGGAATACAAACCATTTTCAAAAACAAATGTTAAAAATTGTTTTTACAGGTAACTGGAAAAATTTAATGTTTAGATATAAACAAAAATAAAGTTTAACTTAAAAAAGAAATATTTTGGTTTTTAAGAAAAGAAAGAATATTGACTCTGGAGTGGGAGGATCTCTATTTAGTTCTCCCATACTACCTGTATGACTTTGAATATGTAGCTTTACCTCTCTGGGCTTCATTTTCCTCTTCTGTAAAACAAAGGAAACCTTCTAGCTCTACATCTGTGGCCCTATATATTCTTTAATCCTATGATTCTCTCTATAGGCAAAGAGTAAGTCCCATGCTCCTAAGTTTGGCATTCTGAGTCCTCAGCAATAAAGTCATTTCAAGTGAAAGCCATTCCCTCACCAACTCAATGTCCCATTACAAACTATCTCTGTTGTTGTTCAGTTACTTGAGTTGGGTCCAACTTTTTGTGATCCCATTTGGGGTTTTCTTGACAAAAATACTGAAGTAGCTTGCCATTTCCTTCTCCAGCTCATTTAACAGATGAGAAAAGAGGAAAACAAGATAAAGTGACTGCCCAAGACTAGATAAGTCTTTCTTCCTGACTCCAGGCCCAGCCCTGATTCTATCCACTGTGCCACTTAGGTGCCTCAAACTATCTCCTTATGCTCTCTTCCACTTTGGGTTCTAGAGATGCCCATCTTATATACCACTCTTTGAGAATCATAGATTATAAAAGCCCCATTTCCATTAATCAACATTAATTGCCTCTTACAAAATGATATTGGCTTAAAAAATATAGCAAGAACAGAAGTACAAATATTTCCCCACCACCATCTTCGAGGCACATTCTCCTCTCTGCCACCTCAGTCTCTGGGGAGAGTAGGCTCAGATTTAATTCAGTGTCTATATAGCATTGGTCCTATACCAAGCTGGCATCCAAATATTTTGTCAACACCAGATGAGTCTTCATCTCAGCTACCCCTGGATTGGGCCCTGATAGTTGTTTCTCAGTCCCCACCAATGGACCTGATGCTGAGCTGGCTGAAAAAAAAAAACACTTGAGAACTACTGGGCCTTGGGTCTCTGAACCTTTTGAAAATCCCAGGGTTATAGTTTCCAGATTAATCTCTTTAACCTAAAACAAAAGAACAAATGCTGAGGCTAAAAACTAAGGCCTGTTTTCATGGGGGACTTGTCAGCTGGAATGGGCCCACCATCAAGCTAGAAGAAGTCAGCTAAAGAGAAGATAGCAGACTAAACCAAACCGAAGGTGGGGAAAATGTCAAAGAGTGCTCTTTGGGTGCACAATCAGCCAGTCAGAAAGGCTGCTGTGTACCACGTGTTTCACAGAATAGAATCACTTAAAAAGCCATGCTCCAAAGTCTCTCCAATGTACTTGCATTACACATCATCAAGACTCTGCCAAAAGCAGGTGGCCCAGGCTCTTCCATATGGGAATTGTGACAGTGACATCGAGCTTGCTCACAGGGATAGGGTTCTGTATGTATATATCAGGGAATGAAATTGTCCTAGTAGGTACTTAATAAGTATTTATGAAATTAGTAAATAAAAGTCAACTAACTAGCCTGATGCAATGAAAAGAGGACCAGAGCAAGAGTCAGGAGACTTAGTCCCAGTTCTGCCATTTATTTTGCTATGTGACCTTGGATAAGTCATTTCTATACTATGTCCCTTTTCTTCTTCGTAAAATAAAGGAATGGACTAAATGGTCTCTAGACTGTCTCTGAGGGCCACTCTTCCTAACTTTGTCACAGTTTGTATTTGAAGTGTAAAAGGAAATTCTTTGTTCTCTCTGAGTTTACACTTGTGAAAGAGAATCCTTTATTCCCTTTGTCTATTTTGAGTTAACACTTTGGTTAACAGTAACTTAAATCCCCCTACTTAGTACCTCACTAGCCTGGATTAACTTTCCTTGTCTATTTTTGAATTGAATCAACAAAAGCTTGAACACCCTACTTAGCACTAGGTGGAGGAGCTCTCTACCTTTCACCTCAACCAGACAGGAAATGAGAATTCACACCTCAGTCAGCCAGGAATCTGTGAACTCTTTTTTTTTTTTTTTTTTTTTTTTACCCTTGTACTTCAGTGTATTGTCTCATAGGTGGAAGATTGGTAAGGGTGGGCAATGGGGGTCAAGTGACTTGCCCAGGGTCACACAGCTGAGAAGTGGCTGTGAACTCTTTTGATGACTATTCATCTCTCCAGAAGGTGAGAAGTGGTTCCCATAAACACTGCCCCCTAGGCAATGCTGGGTAATTTGGAAGCCAAGATTGGCCCTTGTGAAAAGGCGGCCCTGAATTTCTGGGGCTAAAAAGGTCAACTCCAAGAAGAAAGTCAGCTTAAAGAAGGAATTGGACTTCAAGAAGGAAGTCAGCTTCAAGAAGAAGGTTGGCTCAAGGAAGAAAGTCGGCCTCGGGAGTCACCTTTGAGTCATCGTCTTGGCCTGTCTCTTGGAGGAAACTTGGGTGAGTGGATAGCTGGTTTTCCCTTCCTGTCTTCTGGAAAGAGTTTCATTCTGGTTGAGTCAACAAGTCCTGGCTGAGTCAAGCATTGGAGCAGTATAGCATTATTTAGATAGATAGGCTAATGTTTTCTCTACCCTTTTGTATTTCTCTGCTTTCACCCTTTCCACCTCTTTTGTAAATAAAAGCTATTAAAGTCATTTTGACTTTGAGCAATATTACTTTGAATTGGCAACCACAATTATTATTTATAATTTTCACATATTTTAGTCAAACTATTAAAATGTAATTCTTACAGAAGGTCTCTTTTGGCTACAATATTCTACATTCTAAGGACTCGTATTGCATATACCCATATAATGTCATACCATCTTTCAATGGAATGTAAGTTTCTTGAGGTCAGGAATTGGGGTTTTTTTTTCATCTTTTGTCTCTAGTGCCTGACAAATCATAATATTTAATAAATATTTGTTGAGTGGTTGATTTTAGAATAATAAACACAGACTTTTAGAGCTAGAAAATTATCCGACCTTTTCATTTTACCAAGTAGGAAACTGAGGCCCAGAGAGGAAATGACTTACCCAAAGTCATAATCTGGGAAGTAACAGAACTGGTTTTAAGAAGCAAGGCCTTCTTTGAGCCAGGCCCAGAGATGAGAAGTGCTGGATTGAAATCTGGTTTCAGATACTTCCTAGTTGTAGGAAATACAACTTCCTGGGCAAGTCACTTAACCCCCATTGCCTATCCCCTACTGCTCTTCTGTCTTAGAATCAATTCACAGTATTGATTCTAAGATGTAAGGTAAAGGTTTAAAAAGTAAAAAGAAGTAAGACCTTTGATTAATAAAAATTTCATAGATGAGGAAAAATTTACCACAATTCTAATGAGGAATCATGGCACTACATGGCATTGCATCCCTAAAAGCTTTACCCTCTGGCCCATTAGAGCAATGGAAGGTACCCCATCCATTCATTAGTAAACCACAAGCCAATTAAAATCACAGAATTATGAAATCCCTATGTTAGAAAGAACTTTAGAGAGCAACCTTCCCCACCTACTACAACAACCTCCTAAGCTACAGGTTCCCTGACGGGGTCTCCTAGAACAACCCCAGTTGTAGAGAGTTATGAAGCAGTGTTCTAACTCTGACTTATCCAGCCGTGTTTGTAGGAGAGAAATATCTGAAATGCTGACATACTTAGAAAAAGTCTTGGAACCTTAGGCACATCCCTTCCCCCTGTCTGACTGGCTCCCTCTTCAACAAGATGAGATCTCGTGTTAAAGGATCCTTAGGGTCTCTTCCAACTCGAATATTCATTCTATTAGTTTAGGTTCCTTCTAATTCCAACGCTGTCATTCTGTGTCCTAAGTTCCCTTTCATCTCTAATATCCTTTGTTCTTTGTTCTAAGATCTCTCTGAGCACTAAAATCTAAAATCTATGTTCTAAGGCCCATCTAGCTTTTTTTGTTCAGATATGATAACCATCTGTGTTCTAGAAGATGACTGTGAGCTCTAACAGCCATGTTCTATGTTCTAGAGCTCTGCCCATTCTAACATTCTATATTCTATTCTTTACTGTTCTATGGACAGAGCAGCTAGGTTTTTCAGTAGATAGAGAGCTAGGTCTGAAGACAAGAGGCCCTGGTTTCAAATCTGGCCTCAGACACTTCCTAGCTGTGTGACCCTGGGCAAGTCACTTAACCCTGGTTGCCTAGCCCTTACCTCTTCTGCCTTGGAATTGATACTCAGTATTGATTCTAAGAAAGAATGACAGGGCTTAAATACATATATATGTACATACATAAGTATATATCTTGTATTTATAGGAATGTATATGTACATGTATTTAACCCTGACTTTCTATTTCAGAATTGATACACAAGTACACACACACACAATGTGTGTGTGTGTGTATTCGATGGACCTGTGATTCTAGTCTCCTGGTTTCTAAAGAATGGCTGTAACTATCTGAGATTCCTTCCTTCTTCAAATAAGCCAATTTTGTGTCTTTGGGATCATCATTCAGTCATTTGTAAACAAATAAAGCAGCTCTTCAGTGTCTCACACATGGTAAGTGCTTAATAAATGCTTGTTGACTGACTGACTGACTGACTGACTGACACGCCAGAAGCCACTGAGTGTTTAGGCCTCCATCTTCTCAGCAGCTTCCCAGTCTATGAAAACCATCTCCAACAACTCCGTGCCATACCATACTCCTGGAAAACAAACGGCAGTTATGCACCCAAGAGCAGTGGAAATTTTTGCTGGGTCTTTTTACATAAACAAGTTCATTTGTTCATTCAAGAAATCCCAAGCACATCAAAGCCACTGTTTATATTAAAAGGAAGAAACAGAAAATTTGGCTTGGCCACCTGCCAGTTCTCCACCTACAGAGTTGTCAAGCTGTTAGATCAACATGAGGGAGCGCTGATGTTTGGGCTAAAGGATCACTGAAGCCAAAAATGTAACTTCTCGGACACAACATCCAGGCGTGTTTAGCCAATGGACCCAGATTACCGGAGACAAAATGGCCAGTGTTTGCTGGAAAGTCAGAGCCAACCTGGGGACCCAACAGAGATGTCAGAGTGCATGTTCGTGCACGCCCTGGCTGTGGAGCTTCCATTCCTGCAGACAGATAACTAACTGCTCTTCACAAGTGGTAACATCTGGATGCTTCTGTTCACTAGTGAACTCATATCCCAGAAGTGCTGCTCCTTCCAAGACCCAGATGTTAGATCCTCCCCAAACACAGATGGTTTCTGAGAGTTTAGAAGAGAACTAATGGTGGTGATCATGCTCTGAGGGAGATAATGACAAACTATTGGAGGGCAACCAGATCGGTGATGAGTCTGGATACCATGTCACATAGGGGATAGTTGAGGGAGCTGAGAATGAGACACAACCTTTAGAGATCACAACCTTTCACTTCTTGAATATGTGTCTATCTAGCTTTTGCTTGGACTTTTCCATGGATGGAGGATTTCTCTATGAAGAAAACTATTATAGCCTTGGATATCTCCAATAGTGAAACTGGAATTTAACTTTGTTGCACTGTAACTTTAACTCACTGGCTCTATCTCTTCCATCCAAAGTGACACAACATCCATCTGGAGCCATAGAGTTGACCCTGGATGGGACCTCAGAAGTCACCAAATCCAAACCCTACCCAAACCAAGAATCCCATTGACAACATCCAACCTCTACACAAAGACCTCCAATGACAGAGGACTTACTTTTTCCCAAAGCAACCTGTTTCATTGTTAGGTTACTCTAACCATTTAATCCCTTAAAAAAAAAACTCTTAGCTTCTGTCTTAGTATTGATTCTAAGTCAGAAGAACACAAAAGGCTAGACAATCAAGATTAAGTGACTTGCCCAGGGTCATACAGCTAGGAAGTGTAGGCCAGATTTGAACCAGTTCCTCCTATCTCCAGGTCTGCTGCTCTATCCACTCTGCTGCTTAACGAGATTTACTCTTTATATGGCACCCTGTGACTGCCCTTGTTGATGCCAACTTTTCTTTTAGTGTCAAGCAAAGCAAGTATCATTTCTCTTCTAAAAATATCTTTCAGGTAATTCAAAATAACTTTCTGTCTCTCTTTAGCCTCCCTTCTTTAGACTAAAAGTTCTGCTGCAGTCAATGAACAAAATGTACCTCCACCGCCATCCATCCACATTGCTAATGTCTCCCCCTTTGAGACTACCATCTAGCTACTCATCGAAGACACCAAGATCATCCGCTGCACCTCAAGTCATCAGCAATCATCATGTCTTTTGTCTCTGGACTTCAATGACCCTGGAAGATAGAATGAGACTGACAATTCTCTACCTCTCTGCCTCACTTAAATCCAATTCTCATACGTGCTAAGACATCATCTTGTGATATCTTTAGTCCTCTTTGAAAATGAAGAACAAACAACAATAACAACATAAATCCTATGTGTACAAAGTTGTTTACATGTTGTCTCCCCCATCAGAATGGAAACTCCTTGTGGATAAGTAAACATCATATATTGTGAGGAAGAAAGCTACATACAGGATTAAGAAAGGCAACCATGTTTTTGCCTTTTTTAATCCTGTATGTATCCTTCTTTACTCCTATATATTACGTTTGTCCACAGTTGTTTATATGTTATCTTCCTCGTTAGATTGAGCTCTTTGAGAAAAGGAACTGGTTTTTTGTCTCCATTTGGATCCTTAGCACTTGGCACAGTGCCTGCTATGTAGTAAACACTTCATAAATACTTGTTGGCTGATTCATCATTAGCATGAGCTCCAGTCCTTCTCACCTGTGGACCTGAAGGGTGAAATGGGGCTGGGGGGGGGCAGTTTAGACTCATCTTTAGACTCTTAGAGGACTTGGGATGAGAAAGGCAGACAAGGTTTTCTGGGCACTGTCTTTCCCATGACAAGCCTTTGGATATTTGAAGATAATTACCATTTACACCCTCATGTCCCCAACCCCAATTCAAAGTAATCATCAAAGTCTTCCTGTGGCATGGCTGTGAGTCACCTGCCATCTTGGTCATATTCCTCTAGCTATGTTCCAGCTTATCAATGGGGTTCCTCCTAGGATAACATCATCATAGATTTACAGCTTAAAGGGATGTTAATATTCATCTAACCTAACCCCTTCATTTTACAGGTAAGGAAACAGAGACCCAGGGAAGTAATGTCTAAAGTCCTATAGTTTTTGTTTTGTTTTGTTTTGTTTTAAACTCTTACCTTCTCTCTTAGAATCCATACTAAATTGTATGACCCTGGACAAGTCACTTGACTCCCAGAAGACCACTCTTCTGTCTTTGAACCAATACATAGTATTGATTTTAAGATGAAGGTAAGAGTTAAAAAAAGAATCAATATCAAGTATTGATTCTAAAACAGAATTAAGTGACTTGCCCAAGATCAAACAGCTAGGAAATTTCTGAGGCCATATTTGAACCCAAGTCCTCCTGACTCCAGTCCTGGTACTCTATCTACTGTGCTACATAGCTGACCTGGTCCCACAGGTTTTTTTTAACCCTTACCTTCCATCTTAGAATCAAATCTATGTATTGGTTCCAAGGCAAAAGAGTGATAAGAGTTAGGCAGTTGGGGTTAAGTGACTTGCCAAGGGTTACACATCTGGGAAGTTTCTGAGTTCAGATTTGAACCCAGGACCTTCTGTCTCCACATCTGGCATTCTATCCACTGAGCCACCCAGCTATTCCTCTAACAGATTTTAAGTGGCAGAGACAAGATCCAGTTTCTCTGACTCCATACCCAGCATTCTTTCCACTCTGCCACGATTCTTAAAAGGTGACCCCCAAGAAAGGGGTAATTCCGACAGTCTCCAGAGAAAGTATTAGCTTAATAAGTTGCTCCTCTGATCTATCTGTGTGATCCTTGAAGGGGTATCCTAATGTAATCATCTAAACAAGAAGCACAAATCCTGTCTCTATTGTGATTTATGTTTTTTGAAGTGTTTTCATATCTCATTTCATATCTCATATCTCATACCTAATAAGATTCCCATCACCCCCTCGCAACATCCTAGAGCTCCTTAAAACTGCCCCGATAGCACTCAACGTGAATTTCCTGAGCTAGCCGCAGTGGGAAGGCAGTGATGGATAGTGGAAATATTTGGAATGAGGAGACTTAGTCCTGAGTCCTGCCCCCGCCACCTACTTATTAGCTCTGTGACCTTGGGAAAGACACTTAACTTTGATGAGTCTCAGCATCACTGCCTAGAAAATAGAGGAGGAAATCCCATCACAGGGTGTGTGGAAGTCTCAAATGAGATAATGGCTCTGAACAGAATCTTTGGGTACAGTGCAAAGAGCACTGGCTCTGGAGACAGAAGACCTGAGTTTGAATCCTACCTATATCTCTTATTATCTTTGAGATCTTGGATAAGTCCCTGAACCTCAGTTTCCTCATTTGTATAATAGGAAGTTGGACAAATTGGCTACTAGGGTCTCTTTCTGTTCTAAATCTATGGTTCTCTTTATAGTCTAAATCAGTGATGGGCAAACTTTTTAAAGAGGGGGCCAAAGGAAAGAAAATGCTCATCTGTCAGGCTGTTTCTAAGGCAACTCTTTCGAAGTTTCACTGTATTGTATCCTACTCGTTGTATTCGTCAGATTAGGAATAATGTCATGCGGCCAGATAGAACATTTCAGGGGGGGCTGCATCTGGCCCACAGGCTGTAGTTTGCCCATCACTCTTCTAAATTTATAATTCAGCACAGTGCCTGGTATATGGTGGGTACTTAATAAATGTTTGCAGACTGATTCTTCATATCACATCTTCTCATCCTTTTACCCTGTAGACTAATTATTATTAAAGTTTTATTGGGGAGAGGTGGCTGGGTAGCTCACCCAGGCCTAGAGACAGAAGGTCGTGGCTTCAAATCTGGTCTCAGACACTTCCTAGCTGTGTGACCCTGGGCAAGTCACTTAACCCCCATGGCCTAGCCCTTACTGCTCCTTCTGCCTTGGATAATACATCGTATTGATTCTAAGGCAAAAGGTAAGGGATTTTTTTTTTTGTATTATTAGAGCAGCTAGGTGGCTCAGTGGACTGAGAGCCAGGACTAGAAATGGAAGATTCTAGGTTCCAATCTGGCCTTAGACACTTCCTAGCTGTGTTACCCTGGGCAAGTCACTTAACCCCCATTGCCTAGCCCTTACCACTTTTCTGCCTTGGAACCAATACAGAGTACTGATTCTAAAAAATAAGATAGGGGTTTTTAAAAAAAAGGTATTATTATCAAATACCTTTTATAGGATTTAGGGCCTTAAAGATTATTATTTCCTTTTCTTTAAAAAAACAAAAACCACCCTTATTATCTGTCTTAGTAACAACTCTAACACAGAAGGGAAAGGGTAAGGCAATTGGGGTTAAGTAACTTTCTCCCAGCCATACACCTAGGAAGTATCTGGAGCCAGATTTGAACCCAGGACCTCTGTCTTTGGGCCTGTTACTCTCCCTAGTTGCCTCGAGATGATCCTATTTACCCTTTATTTCATAAAAGAATCCCAAAGAGATTAAGTAGCCTGCCACGCTGATGGAGCTCAGAAGTGGTAGTAGGGTCTAAATTCATACTGAGATGTTCTGACTCCAGATCCCATGACCTTTCCAGTGTGTTGGGCTGGGCTAACTGCTACCAGACCTCCCTAGTCAGGTCCCGTCAGGGACAGAGACAGCAATGGGGCTCGGGACTCAGTCACCCCAGGCTTTTCCCTGCTCTCTGCTCCCCCTGCCAAGCTAGGCCATCTCCATCTCAACCGATTCAGGAGGGCGGTTGGCACGTGGTGGCTCAGAAAATAGTGAGCACCACCCAGGAGCTGGTGCAGCGGAGGCAGCTCCAGGGACCAAGGCAGTAGCCTCGCTGTGAAGCCCGAGTGCGTGCTGACCCAGGCAGAAGGCAGTCCTCTCCCAGATAGCATCACGTTCCGCCTTCCTCTCTGCCCGCACAGGCCCGAAGATGTATTTACTGTAATTACATCTCGTAATTTGCAGCCTTATTCGGCTTTAATGAGCAAGCTAGCAAATCCTTTGGCTGTTCTCTGAAGGAGGAGGCTGGCTGTGTGATCTCTCTGAGGGCTCTGACTGCAGAGGAGGGTTCAGACACAATTGGCCCACGATCAGCCTTCAAACAATGCCCAGGATGCAGCCAGAAAATGCTCTTCTGAAACAAGAACTCCAGCTCCCACTGACTTTCTGCCCCCCAAAACAGACAATTTAGAATGATATCTCCAGAAGCAGGGGTTGGCCAAATGGAAAGCACCTTCCAAAGAACTCTTTTTTTTCTTTTTTTTTTCTTATTTTTAAACCTTTACCTTTCATATTAGAACCAATACTAAGAACTGGTTCCATGGCAAAAAAAAAAAAAAAAAGGTGATAAGGGCTAAGCAATTAAAGTGACTTATCTAGGATCACCCAACTAATAAGTGTCGGGGTGGGGGGGCAGATTTGAACCTAGGACTTCCCATCTCTAGGCCTGGTTGTCAATCCACTGAGCCACCCAGCTGCCCTCAAAGGACTCCTAAGTAGTTCAAAACCAAGTAGAATAAAAACAGCATCATGGTAAAGACACTGATCTAAGGGTTAATAGACCTGGGTTTCTCCTTTCTGTAGGACCCTGGACAGTTCTCCCTCTCTTGGAACCTCAGCATTATGATATTAATGGTTACACAGTGGGAAAAGTGCCAAACTTGGAACCACACGGATGGAGTTCGCATTGCAGCTTTGTCATTCCCTGTGTGACCACGGGCAAGTCATTAACTTCTCTGGGTCTGAGTTTCTTCATCCATCAAATGAAGGGGATGGCCTAAATGGTCTCTACCCTTCAGCTCAAAATCTGTGATCCTATAAATCCCAGAAATCAAGGAAAATAATATTTGTACTACCAACCTTACAGGGTTGTTGGGAAGAGAAAATGAGAAATCATATTTCTACAATGCTTCAAGGTTTACAAAGTATTTCCCTATATGACAAGCCTGTGAAGTAGGTAGCACAAGAATTATTACCCCATTGTACAGATGAAGAAACTGAGGTCCAAGGAGTTGAATTGGCTTGCCTATGATCATATATGAAATGGGGCAGGAGTTGTAGTCAGCAGCAACTAGGTGGCACAGCAGTTAACATACCAGGCCTGGAATTAGGAAGACATCTTCATGAGTTCAAATCTGGCCTCAGACACTTACTAGGTGACCCCAGGCAAGTCATTTAATTCTGTTAGGTAGGCCTCAGTTTTCTCATCTGTAAAATGAGCTAGAGAAGGACATTGCAAACCATTCTAGTATCTTTGTCAAGAAAACCCCAAATGGTAACATATGATCAATCACATGGTTCGATGGGTATATGACTGGGGACGCTGACTCTAAACGATCACTCTATTGTAAATATTAATAATATGGAAATAGGTCTTGAACAATGATACCTGTAAAACCCAGTGGAATTGCTCGTCAGCTCAGGGAGGGAAAGAACATGAATCATGGAACCATGGAAAAATATTCTTAATTAATTAATTGATTGATTTTTAAAAACTTAAATGGGGTCACAAAGAGTTAAACATGATTGAAACAACTCGACAATAACAGCAGTAGTAGCCGTAGTAATGAGAGCTAGTATGGTGATGATAATAATTATCATTTACATAATGCTTAAAGGTTTACATATATCATCTCATTTTATAGTAATAAAAATAATGAAAAGTAATGAAAAAGATAGTCATCATTATAAATATTGTTAAAGGCAGGATTCTTTTTAACTCTTACCTTCCATCTTGGAATCAATTCCAAGACAGAAGAGTGGTAAGGGCTAGGCAATGGGAGTAAAGTGACTTGCCCAGGGTCACACAGCTGGGAAGTGTCTGAGGCCTGATTTGAACCTGGGACCTCCCATCTCTAGATCTGGATCCACGGAACCACCCAGCTGCCCCCTAAAGGCAGGATTCTAATCCAGGTCTCCTAGCTACAAGTCCAGCTCTCCCCCTCTTACCTCTTACCTCTCCTCCTCCCACCCCACTCCCATTGCACTAGAAATGTCAGTCATTTATTTTTGCAGACAAGGCTCTCAGCCAGAGAGAAAAGAGGATGGCTTAGAAGAACCTGAGGGGTCAATTAGGGTGAACTCGGAGAGGCTCGACTAGAACTAGGGCTTCTCCCTCCTCAGCAACTTCTTGGATCTCAAGGAAGGTAATGTGAGGACACACAAGAGACTTCCCAAAGCTGGGAATAAATATACAGAACTTGTTACCATAGAGCTTTTTGCTGGGACGAAAGGTGGTAAAGGCTAGAAATATGAATGTGAGAAGGATTCGGATTGAGTCCTGGAGTTATGAAGCAAGAACTTCATGGGAGCACCCCCTGACCTTCGTAGTCTGGCACTGAAGCTCTCAGAGCTCTGGAGTCAAATGGGCCATGGAGTTATACTGGTGGCCTGGGGAGGGCAATATTGTTGTGGTTAGGTCGTTTCAGTCCCGTCAGATGCTTTATGGCCCCATTTGGGCTTTTCTTGGCAGTAAATTCTGGAGTAGTTCACCATTTTCTTCTCCAGCTCATTTTAAAGATGAGGAAACTGAGGCAAACAGGGTTAAATGATGTGCTCAGAGTCACACAGCTAGTATTTGAGGCCAGGTTTGAACTCAGGAAGATAAGTCTTCCTGACTCCAGGCCCTGTGCTCTAGCCACTGTGCCACCTAGCTGCCCTGTATGATTATCAAATCCAAATTCTTCTATTGGACACTTGAGGTCTTTTATTAGGTTAGCTTTCTAGCCTTCCTTCCCCATCGTTCCTCTCTGATCTAACCAGCTTATCTCTTTATGATCCCATGAACACAACTCTCTTCAGGCTGTTCCCTCCACTCCGAGTTCCTCTCCCTTCCATCCCAGCCTCCCTACTTGTCTTTTAAGGCCTAGCTCAAGACCCACCTCCTCCAGGAAGACTTCTCTGAGAGATCTGACCAACAATGCCCATTTATCCCTTCCATGACTCCCACCTCATCTCATACCATGCACTCAGCTCTCAGTTATATTTGACCCTGTCATGCTCTTTCATTGTTCCATCTGTGTCAGTCCTCTCCTCCTCTTCATCATCACCACCACTACTCCCAACCACCTCCTCCCCCCAAAATAGCTTAGGAACTCCGAGGCCTGACTGACCTTTTTTCTATGGCAGAGAATGGGCACCTAGTAAGTATACAGGAAAGATTCGTAGAATGACCAACTTGAATGAACCAAAGATGCCTGTGAGAGAGCCAGGAAGAAATTTCTGAATGTAACAATAAGGAACACCATCCATTGATTGGACCAAACATCCAGTGTCCCCGTGCCACCACCCAGCCTCTCAGGCATATTACCACACCCCTTACCTACCTACTGCTCTACCCAGTATGGAGCCTGGTAGAGAAGGAAGTTAATCAGTCAATAAACATTTATGCCAGGTACTGAGCTAGGCACTAGGCACTGGAGATACCAAAAGAATCAAAAGGTGGTTCTTGCCCTCAAGGAGCTCATAGTCTAATAAGGGAGACAATAAACAAATAGGCATAAAAGGATAAATAGGAAATAAAGAGGAGAGGAAAGGCACTAGAATAAAGATGACTTTGAAAAAGAAGATGGGATTTTTTTTAAACCCATACCTTCCATCTTAGAATCAATACTGTGAAAATTGGGACATTAATGCATTGCTGGTGGAATTGTGAATTGATCCAACCATTCTGGATGGCAATTTGGAACTATGCCCAAAGGGCTATAAAAGACTGCCTACCCTTTGATCCAGCCATACCACTGCTGGGTTTATACACCCCAAAGAGATAATAAGGAAAAAGACTTGTACAAAAATATTTATAGCTGTGCTCTTGGTGGTGGCAAAAAATTGGAAAATGAGTGAATGCCCTTCAATTGGGGAATGGCTAAACAAACTATGGTATATGCTGGTGATGGAATACTATTGTGCTCAAAGGAATAATGAACTGGAGGAATTCCATGTGAACTGGAATGACCTCCAGGAATTGATACAGAGTGAAAGGAGCAGAACCAAGAGAACATTGTATACAGAGATGGATACACTGTGGTAAAATCAAATGTAATGGACCTCTCTACTAGTAGCAATGCAATGATCCAGAACAATGCTGAGGGACTTATGAGAAAGAACGCTATCCACATTCAGAGAAAGAACTGTGGGAGCAGAAACGCAGAAGAAAAACAACTGCTTGATCAAATGGTTCAATGGGAAAATGATTGGGGATGTAGACTCTAAGTGACCTAGTGCAAATATTAAAAATATAGAAATAGGTCTTAGTCAATGACATGTGTAAAACCCAGTGTAATTGCTCATTGGCTATGGGAGGGGGTGGGAAGAGGGGAGAGAAAGAACACGAATCATGTAACCATAAAAAAAATTTTTCTAAATCAATTAATTAAATAAAAATTTTCAAATTAAAAAAAAGAATTAATACTATGTATTGGTTCTAAGACAGAAGAGCAGTAAGCATTAGGTAATTGGGGTTAAGTGACTTGACCAGGGTCACACAATAAGGAAGTGTCCGAGACTAGAACCTCCTGTCTCTAGGCCTGGCTTTCAATCCACTGAGCTACCTAAAAGCCCCTAGAAGATGAGATTTTAGTTGGGACTTACATGAAGTTCAACAGTAGAGGTTCAGAACCACTCCTTTCTACCCAAAGGGTCATAGAATCAGAGATCTCAAGCTGGAAGAGACCTCAGAGCTCATCTAAGCCCACCTTTCTCACGTTATAGATGAAACAAAGATCCCAGTAAGCAAAATGTCTTGCATGAGATCACACAGGTGATGGCAAAGGCAAGATTCGAATCTTGGTCCCTCTGACTCTAGAGCCAAAGAATGCCATTTCTCGGAGACTGTTTCCTCATCTCTAAGACTGATATAATAATACTTACACTATCCACCTCTTGAAGAACAATGGTGAATATAAGTAAAGGTCTAGAAACAATGACCTGAGCACTAAAGACATCATCAGATATAGGAGTTCCTGGAAAAGGAGGCATCTAATCCTGTAGGGACTCACACATGGACAACTCAAGGGCTACACTTTTAGTTATCAATTATTAAAAGACCCAGAGGAAAGTCTCTAGGATTCACTACAGAGCACTTGGGGGAGTCTATAAACTCAGGACACACAGAATGGGTGGCAATCTACACCAGTGAAGGAAGGACCCTTAATCTATGAAATTAGAGACCCACAGGATTGAGTACTTATCTCACAGACATGTTGCAGAGAATAGTAATAATAATAATGACTATTATTTCCATAGTATTTTTTTTATTTTTTTAAACCCTTAACTTCCGTGTATTGGCTCCTAGGTGGAAGAGTGGTAAGGGTGGGCAATGGGGGTCAAGTGACTTGCCCAGGGTCACACAGCTGGGAAGTGGCTGAGGCTGGACTTGAACTTTCCATAGTATTTTAAGGTTTACAAAGCACTCTCTCCACAAAAACCTCATGACATCAAAAATACTAATAGTAGAGTTTTCATTTTACAAATGAGGAAACCAGAGGTCAGAAAGGTAATTTGTCCAAGATCACACAGTTCAAGTGACTATGTTATTGTTCAGTTTTTGGTTTTGAGCAGGAATGTAAAAGTATATCGGCAATCACTACTTTGCTATTTGAATTCTCTATTTTAGAGAGAAGGAAAGCATGTTTGTTAGCCTTAAAGTGCTACAGAAATGTGTTATTGTTTTTCTTAATTTTCTCTTTCTCTCTAAGTCTCTCTTTGTCTGTCTATCTGTCTGTCTGGCTCTGTCTCTGTCTCTCTCTTTCTCTCTCTGTCTGTGTGTATGTGTCTTTCTCTCTCCTATATCCCATTAGGTGATGCTCTTAAGTCTGCAGTTTGATTGAGAATCAGCAATAAAGGGAAGCTTGGGTTCCTTTCTGCTCTGTAGTTTGGGGCATGGGATGGTCACAGCTTTTATCACCCAATCCGTAACTACTGAGTGTATACATTATGGCACAGACATCTTGAGCAGCCCTTGTGACCCTCTGAGGGAGGCATTACCTCATTCTCTTCCTCCCTTTCCTCTTCTCTTCCCCTTCTCCACTCTTCTCTCAACTTCTTACAGGATCTCCATCCCAAAGTTTCTCCAACTTAGCATCTATGGCTCTAGGGGTCCAAAGCTACCTCTGTTTAAAGGAGAACTGAGCTCCTGTCCTTATTGTCCAGTCCTGCCCACTCCAAGAGTCCAGAAGTGTTGGTGGGGGAAGTCAATGAGAACTATAGCTTGTCAGGACCATAGAAGATTTCTTGACTATGACCTAGAAACTAATCAATCCTACCCAGCTCTGTGGCAATGTCCAAGTCAACCACAAGAGAACCCTGCTACTGGGGAGTTAGAGAAAAAGATTTCCTTATCTTCAAGTGCCCTCTCCACCAAAATTGGAATGAAAGAAACCAGAATTGGGGAAGAGAGGGGACGGGGAAGGCCAGCAGTAAAGGACAGAATGGGTTCACTCCCAGCAACAGCTGTTCTACCAGGGGAGCTCATGATCTTTAGTTCTAGGCTTCGAAATGCTCGGCTCCAGCTCCTGGGGTAATGAATGCTTCTGTCCTCCAATAAAAATAAGGATGATGATTGTGATGGTGATAATACTCTGTAAAATGATTTGTTCATGGAAATGGAGGACTTCATGATAGCAATTCAAGACCAGTTCATCACTCTAGAAACTACAAAAAGGTTATCCTTAAGGAACTCAGTCAGTGGTCAATGCAGACTATTTATGAAGAGAGTAGAAACTGTAGCTCTGCAGGCTTGAAAATTTTAACACAAATACCTAGCAAGACATTGTCTATTCGTGTGCTGCTAAGTAAGCCAGGAAAATTACAAAACAATGCTGAATGAGTCTGCAACAAATTCATGTTACATAATCTCAACCGGGCTCTCAATACAGCAAAGTTAATCCTTTTTATACCTCCCTATTGGAGGCAGTGAAGATCTGAGTCCAAATATGGGCTCAGATACCCACAATCAGTGTGATCCTGGGCAAGTCACTTATCTCAGTTTGCTCTTCTTAACTCACTGGAGAAGAAAATGGCAAACCACTCCAGTATCTTTGCCAAAAAAAAAAACAAAACAAAACAACCATAAACAGTATTGGCACACTATGGTCAATGAGGTCTTGAAAACTCAGACATGACTGAACAACTAAATAATAACAACAACAAAAACAAGGAATTACTGTCCCACCAAAGAGATGGGAAGGTAGGGGAGATTGAGGAATGAGCATTTATTATGGGCATACTATGTGCTAGACACTATGCTAAACACTTTGAAATATGTCATTTTATCTTCACAACATACCTAGGAGGTAAAGGTATTATTATCCCCCTTTAACAGTAGAAAAAACTGAGGCAGGTGGAAGTTACATGACCTACCCAGAATCAGAGAGTTAGTATTTGAGGATTTGAGGCTAAATTTGAACTCAGGTCTTCCTGACTCTAGGTTTGTCAATCTATCCATCATTATACCAGCCTTTTCCAAACTTCTCTCTCTCTCTCTCTCTCTCTCTCTCTCTCTATATATATATATATA
>NC_058131.1:242951193-242999888 GCF_016433145.1 Gracilinanus agilis
AAGGAAGGAAGGAAGGAAGGAAGGAAGGAAGGAAGGCGAGAGAGAAAGGAAGGAAGCAAGGAAGTAAAGAAAGAAGGTGAGAGAGAATGAAAGGAAGGGAGGAAGGAATGGAAGGAAAGAAGGAAGGAGGAAAGAGAAAGAAAGAACAAACACTGGACTAGGCTTTAAATATTGTTGGACATAAGTTCAAATCCCAGTTCTGCTATTTACTACCTGTGTGACCTTAGGTAAGTGATATAACCTCTCTGGGCCTCAGTTTCTTTACCTATAAAATAAGGAGATTAGTTAGCACAGTGGATAGAAAATATAAGACTTAAGAGTCAGGAATCCTAACACAGAAACTTTCTAAGGCAAGTGAACCTATAGGCAAGTCACTTCATTTCTTTCAGACTCAGTTTCCTCATCTACAAAATGAGGAGTCAAAGGAATTAGGTTTGAATATTGGTTCTGCTGCTGTGTGACCTGTGGCAAATCACTCCTATTCTCTGGGCCCCTACTGATTCAATTTTTTAAAAATAAAGGAGTTGGAGTACATGGTTTCTAAGGGATTTTATAGCCTATATGCCTATATCCCGAGATCCCATCTACTTCTTATGTTTTATATACCAAGAGTCCTTCCAGCTCTCTCGACCTGTGACCTGATATTCTTCCCAGCTTCAATATTCTATGTCCTGTGTCCTGGTGGTTCTTGCTCTGACCTTCTAGAATCCTAGGCCCAGAGTCATGGAAAGACCCAGGCCCCAGGGTCTTGAGCTGGCATCCAGCCATGGTCAATCAGATTGGGTGGGGAAAGAGTGATGGTGCCAGCAGATGGTGATGGTGTGTCTTCATACAAAAGAAGAGAGTCAAATGGAATCTTTCCAGGTGCTGTAGCCAGCTGTTGTTTCCCACTGGGAGTTCTGTCAGGCCCACCACTTAGCTGCTGCAGGTGTACCGTGAAAGGCAAGGCTGTCCTTGCCAAAGACGAGCTGTGCTTATAAAGAAACCACAAGGCCAAAAGCATAAATGCTTATTAAATTGAATTGAATCGAAGGCTAGCAAGAGATGCAGAAGCTAACCTAATTTTTCTTACTTTACAAAGCTCTTCTTTTTCCACCTGCATGCCCTGTGGCAGTCATGACACCCCCTGGGTCCTCCAGACTTCCCCACTCTCAACTTCAGTTTTCCCTTTATGGACCCCTAATGGCTAATGCTCCATTTTTCCTTAAGTGTACTTTTCTTCTTATATGGCAGCTTTGTTCCAGAAGTGGGGACCACATCCCAAAACTAGGCCTGCAATAGCATCTGGAGCTGCCTGTTCTGGTATGTGGAGCAGGGAACTGAGTACCCCATTCAAAGCTACATCTTCATGGGCAGTTGGGGATATAGCTTTTCTAGACCCAGCAGAAACTTTAGGTAGGTCCAAATTCCAGAGAAGATAGGTTTGAAGAGTTTTCAGAAATGCAGCCATCAGCAAAACCGCCATGGATACTGGCCAAGTGAAGGCAAGCAGCATCGGGCCAGTCCCTAGCAACATCTGGCAGAACCACTGGAAGAACCACTGGCGCAGAAAATGGGAACACATGGCAGAGGAGCAATAGTGCTGAGGATGCACTATCCCCCCATCTGATGGCAGTCATATGGCCCAGAATGTACTCGATTGAGACCTATAGCAGGTCTGGTGATTTTAGGACCTGGCAAGACAAGAAGTATTTATTAAGCCCTTACCATGGTCCATGACTGTGCTAAGCCCTAAGGATACAGGTACCAGGGGGGAAAAGACTCTGCCTGCCCTCAGAGAGCTTATATTCTGACGGGGAAAGACAATGTACAAAAAGGAGTCAGGGGATGGTTGTGAATTCCAGAAAGTCAGGAGCATCACATGGAAGGATACGAAAATTGGTGCTCCTGGGCCATTCCTAAAAATGGAGGCCCCGGAAGGAACTCGCCAATGGGAGAAGAAAGCTGGCCTAAAGGAGAGATATTCCAGGATGAGAAGGCAACAACTAAGATGAAATATTCCAGGAAGAAGAACATGAGACCTTGATTGGGATCTACAGTCATATGCCCATGGGATTTGAGGAAAAGTCATAGATAAATCATCTGAGTTGTAGAGGGCCCTAGAGATTATCTAATCCTTTGGTTCTCAAATTTTGGGGTCTCAGGATCATTTTATGCTCTTAAAAAGTTTTTGAGCACTCCTCAAAGAGCTTTTGTTTATGTGAGCCATATCTATCTATATTTATAATATCAGAAATGAAAACATCATAGTATTATTATTAAAACAGTTTTGACTTTTAGGAACCCCTGTGAAAGGGCCTCAGGGAACCCCAAAAGACTGAAGACCAAGGACCATCAATCCCATCATCCTATGGATGGGAAAACAGAGATCTGGAGAAACTAAACAACTTGCCCAAGGTCACACAGCAAGTCACCCACCAACAGAGCTAAGATTAGATCTCAACTCTCCTGGCACATTACTTTTTTCTTTCAGAATTCCTTCCCTCTCACTTATACTCTTTAGGGATCTCAGTTTCTTCATCTGTGAAATGAAGGGATGAGGCAAAACCAGAGGCTTTCTAAAGTTGTCTTCCCTCCATGACACTGGGTGTTTTTTTCTGTTGTAAGGACTCTCCCAACTCTTCCACGCTTTGTGTTAGCTGCTCAGGTCCCTTTCCATCTCTGATAGTCTATTTTATGTTCTGGGGCCCCTTCCAGCACTCACATTCTATGTTGTTTATTCTAAGCCTGAGTTGGCAAACTATAGTTTGTTTTGTACAGCCCTCGAGCTAAGGATAGTTTTTAGAGTTTTTAATAAAGTTTTATTGTATTTAAAAATGTAAAAACCATTCTTAGCTCCTGGGTGTACAAAAACAGGCAGAAGGCCATAGTTTGCAAAACTCTGTTCTAAGCTCTGACATTCTCTGGGTCTTTGCTAGTTCTGCCTTCCCCGGCTTGCCTGCTTTGTTCCTTGACTTTTGGAATAAATAATCCTTGAGAAAGGACACAGGAAGCTCCCTGGAAGGCAGAGCACGAATTTACATGTTCCTCGGGTGACATTCGAGGATCGATTGAGCCAAAGGAACAAGTAGGCAAGAACAGTCCATAAATAAAGGGGGAGGTGGCTGATTGCAATGCAGAACTGAAGGGCAGACCCTGTTGGCCTGTCTTGCACTGCTGCCCCCTCATCAGAGCCAGCCCTGCCTCACATCCTGAGTCCATGGTCCAGGAGCCAGGAGGCAGTGGCCTGGGTGGTGGGGAGGAACTGTAGTTTCCATGACCAAGGCCCATCAGAGGCAAACAGCCAAATGTGGCTGCTATTTCCCAGGCTTGGTCAGAAAGAGAAGCAGGAGAACCACTCACTGGCATGGCCCTAGTAGCCTCCTATCCTTGGGAAACATTTCTTGGAGCCTAAAGTCTGCAGGTGATTAAAGGTGTTTACTGCAATTAGGGAACATTGCATCCATTTATTTCACAAAGAGGAGGGTGTGTCGGCGATTTCGGAACTGATATTTCCTCCAGTTTGTTGTGAAGATCCCTCTACAAACACCCCAGGATCTTCTCCTTTGAGGAGCTAATTAGGCAGAATCGATATTGCTTATCCAAAAGGCAGGTTCTTTATAGAATAAGAAATTGTTTTTCAGTCCTTTCAGACTCCGGGACCTCATTTGGGGTTTTCTTGGCAAAGATACTGGAATGGTTTACCATTTCCTTCTCCAGATCATTTTACAGATGAGGAAACAGAGGCAAACAGGGTTAAGTTGTCCAGGGTCATAGAGCTAGGAAGAATTGGGGGCCAGATTTGAACCTAGGTCCTCCCAACTCCAGGCCTGGCTCTCTGGCCACTGAGCCACCTAGGTACCCCTCATTTCCGCTTTGATAATCTTATATTCTAGAATCTCAAATGCCTAGCCCTTCTGTCTTAGAACCAAAACTTAATGTTGATTCTAAGACCAGAGGTAAGGATTTTTTAAAATAATAATATTAATGGGTATATGATTTGGGGTTTTGGTTTTAAAAGATTCTCTATCACAAAAATGAATAATATGGAAATAGATTTAGAGTGTTAATACATGTATAACCCAGTGGAATTGCTTGTCTGCTCTGGGAGGGGGGAAGGAAATAGGGGAGGGGGCAAAAAATGAATCATGTAACCATGGAAAAATATTTAAAAATAAAAAGGTTTTAAAAATTAATCAAATTAAATAATGATATTCATTTGTGTTCTATATTCAAAAGTCCCTTTCAGCTCCAAATCCTATGAGCCTCTGACCAGAAGATTATTTTTAAAAAGCCATTATTGAATTACTAATATCTGTAGAGCACTTTATGATTCATACAGCATTGTCACATATGTTATCTCATTTTAACTTCACAAAAGCCCTGTGAAGTAGGTAACGCAAGGAATCTTCCCATTTCTTATCTTGAAAGTTAAAGAGAAGGTGCTCATCCCTGTATTAATAAGAGATTCCTCATCCAAAAATTCCCATTCTCAATGAAATCCCAGGGCCACTTGAGTTCCCTAGCCCTACCCGGATCTTTATCGCGGGACTGTTATTTGAGATCTGGGAATTGATCAGAATAGGGAAATTTCCATTTAGAAAGTTCCTCTGCCAACCAGAATCATCAGCTCATCTGTAACTGACGGCCTTTGAGGATTACATGGCTAGGGAAGGGAGGGCTGGCACTAAGTGGCTAAGTGCCTTGGCCATGGGCACATAGCTAGAATGTGTCAGAGGCAGGATCGGAGCCTGAGGCTTGTTGCTTCCAACAATAGCCCCCTGTCCACCAAACACTTCATTCTCATTTTATAGGTGAGGAAATGGAGGCCAGTGTCGTCTAGCCAAGCCGGGAAGCTGGGAGTCAAGCCCAGATCTTTTGACTCCATGTCAAATGATCATTCCATTGAGCAACAGGAAAATTTAGCCAGGGAGGAAGAAGAAAGCCTTACGAAGGGCTCCATGGATGAAGTAGCACCGCGGCAGAGTCACGAAGAAAGATGAAGAGGGCAGCTAGGTGACGCAGTGGATAGAGCTCCAGACCTGAGATCAGGAGAACCTGGGTTCAAATATAGCCTCAGATAATTCCAAGTTGTGCAATTCTGGGCAAGTCGTTGAATTCCATGTGCCTAGTCCTTGCCCTTCTGTCCTAGAGTTGTCATCAGGACCAAAAATGAGGATCTAAAAAGAAGAAAAGGATCCCAGGAAGAGAGGTGATGTGGGAGTGCATATCAGGCCTGAGGGATGCTGTGATAATTCATGAAGGCAGGAGAAGACAAGATAAGGTCATAGAATAGCTGGTGGTACAATTTGATTGGCATTCTAAGCACATGATAGGATAGTGAGGTTAAGATGGAAAGGTAAGTTGGAGTCAGATTGTAGAGGGCCTTGAATGTCAAACTAAAGAGTTTTTATTTTAATCTCTAAGCAATAGGGAGACTCTTAAAGGTTCTTCAAGGTTCCATTCATACACCAGCTCACAATTAAAACCCCTCCTGATCCCTCAGCTTAACATGGTCTCTCTCTCCCCTAATCTCATCACACTCCATGATCTTATGCAGTCTGCTTTGTATTATTTTTATTTTCATATGTACCTTATCTCCCCCTGCTGGCTTATAAACTTCAGGGGCAGCTTGGGTGGCTCAGAGGATAGAGAACTGGAGTTAGGAAGACCTGAATTCAAATGTGACCTAAGAATCTAACTAGTTGTATGGCCCTGGGTAATTCATTTAACCTCTATTTGCTTCAGCTTCTTCATCTATAAAAAGGAGGTTAATAATAACTATTGTGAATATCAAATGAGGGGGGACAGCTTGGTGGCTCAGTGGATTAAGAGCCAACTCAGGAACAGAAGGTCCTGGGTTCAAATCTGACCTCAGACACTTTCTAAGTATGCAACCCTGGGCAAATCACTGAACTCCAATTGCACTACCTTTACCACTCTTCTGCCCTGGAACCAATACACAATATTAATTCTAAGATGGAAGGCAAGGATTTAGAAAAAAAAAATCAAATGAGGTCATAATTATAAAATCATATAAATATGAATTATTATTGTTATTCATTCAGTAAGCATTTATTAAATGCCTACTATGTACCCATCACTGTGCCATGCAGAGACAAAAAGAAAAGACCTCTGCCCTCGAGGTCCTTGCTTATGATTTATTAAGGTTAACATAGACAGATAAAGCAATACAAAATAGAGATGAAGTATTTGAGGAAGGGGGGGCACTAACAACTGGGAGAATAAAGAAAAGCTTCATGTGGGAGGGGGCTCTTGCACTGACTCCTGAAAGAAGCTTGGGAGGGTTCTAAAAGGAGAGGAGAGAGAAAAGAGGTCTGTATTCCAGGCAGGGGAAGACAGCCTAGAAAAAGGCAAAGAGATGAGAAGGAAGGACAGTAAGCTGGTCCAGATTATGAAGAAGTTTATATGTTACCCTCAAGGCAACAGGGAGCCCCTGGAACTTCTTGAGCAGGGGAGTGACCTGTGCTTTAGAGATATCAAGTTAGCAGCTGCATGGAAAATGAATTGGAGAGAGGAGATGCCAAAGGCAAATTCCCAATTAGATAACTATTACTAGGGATCAAACTACGAAGTCTGAGTAATAGTGATTGTCTTGTCACGTAAGTGGACAGAAAAGGAAGGAGGGACAGGACCTGTTAGTGAAAAGAGCTCTGATGTTCAGGAGACTTGGGCCAGAATCTCAGTTTTGGAGTTTACTAGCTATGTGACCACCATTAAGTTACTTCATTTCTGTAAGCCTCAGCTTCCTCATCTCTAAAATGGGAATGGCAATAATTCTTGCCATTTTCTTCCTTACATGATTATTGTGATAAAAGCCCTTTGTTACTTTGAAGTTCTACATAAATGTGAGGGGTCATAATATCTATGTTCTCAGAGGTGAGCACAAGATTTTTTTAAACCCTCACCTTCCATTTTAGAATCAATACTGTATATTGGTTCTAAGACAGAAGAGTGGTAAGGGCTAGGTAATGGGGGTGAAGTGACTTGCCCAGGGTCACACCTAGAAGTGTCTGAAGCCAGATTTGAACTGAGAGGACCTCCCATCTCTATCATGGCTAGTTCTCTGTCCACTTAGCCACCTAGCTACCCCCAACATTTATTTATTGTTCAGTCATTTTTCAATCATGTCTGACTCTTCATGGCCCCATTTGGAGTTTTCTTGGCAGAGATACTAGAATGATTTGCCATTTCATTCTCCAGCTCATTTTAGAGATGACAAACTGAGGCAAACCTGAAGTGCACAGGGTCACACAGTTGGTAAGTGTCTGGGGCTGGATTTTAAAAAACTCTTCCCGGGGGCAGCTGGGTAGTTCAGTGGATTGAGAGTCAGGCCTAGAGATGGGAGGTCCTAGATTCAAACATGACATCAGCTACTTCCCATCTGTGTGGACCCTGGGCAAGTCACTTGACCCCCATTGCCTACCCTTACCACTCTTCTGCCTTGGAGCCAATACACAGTATTGACTTCAAGACAGAAGGTAAGGGTTTTAAAAAAAATAAAAAAAAATAAAACTTCCTTTCTGTCTTAGAATCAATACTAAATATTGATTTCAATGCAGAAGGGTAGTCGGGGAGAGATAATTGAAGTGAGTGACTTGTCCAGGGTCATACAACCAGGAAGTGTCTGAGGCCAGATTTGAACCCCAAGACCTTCCAACTCCAGGCCTGGTTCTCTATCTACTGGGCTACCCAGCTGCCTCCTGAGCACAGGATTTTGCACCTAGTAGGTACTTAATAAATATTTGTTCCTTGAATTATCATGGAATGAATTTGATAGAGGGCTGCTATGTTGAAGCATCTGCATTTATCCCCAAAGACCTATGAGTCCAAGCTAACAACCAAGAGCCATAAAAACTTTGCAACAGCCTTAATTTATGGCTGAAAAGGCACTAGCCAGTGCATCATCTTAACTGCCTTTAGGACAGGAATGAAAGGACTGTTTATCTTTATCATCACTTTGAGCGGATCACGGGGAACAGAGGGGGGTGCTGAATGTACCCACTAGATGGAAAATCCAGAACCAGCTGAAATGAATGGCTTCAGGGTCAGCCTTAAGTAGAGAGTCTGAAAGGAAGCCCTGTCCCCACTTCTCCTTCTTCCAAGCTGCCTCGGGATCTGAAATCCTGCCCTAAGAGAGTCATTTCTTTAGTTTAAGGCCTCATATCTCCAAGGAGTCCCCTGGAAAAATTCAAATATCCCTTGGAGATAGAACACACTAAGCTTTTGTCATCCATTAAAACCCAGAGAGAAAATTCATTTATCAGTTTGATTTCCTGCGGTCACGATACTCAGTAATCACTGTATAGAAGATGGAGAAAATGGAGAAGTTCGGTCAGTTGGAGACGGAGCCAAGGATATCCCTGGGAATTAATTAGGATCGCTGCCTTGAAGATATCTTGGGATCATGGGTTTGAGTGAGAGCCGAGAGGGGGCCTTAGAGATTATCCAGACCAGGGGTCCTTAACCTGGGGTCCACATTCAGGGATAGATTTCAGGGGGTTCATGAATCTGGATAGGGGAAAAATTACATCTTGCTTTTCACTAACCTTTTGTTTCCTCTCTAATAAATTATGCGTTTCATTTTATGAATTTAGAAACATTCTTCTGAGAAGGGGTCCACAAGCTGCACTAGACTGCCAGAGAGATCTATGTCTTAAAAAAAATTGAGTCCTGGAACTAAATCAATTCCTTCTTTTTACAGATGAGAAATCTGAAGCCTGGGTTCAAATTTGGCCTCCAACACTTCCTAACTGTGTGACCCTGGGCAAGTCATTTTTTTGACTTTGACTTTGACAAAAAAAAAAAAAAAAAAAAAAAAAAACTTTTGCTTAGTGCAGTGATTCCCAAAGTGGGCGCCACCGCCCCCTGGTGGGTGCTGCAGTGATCCAGGGAGAAGTGATGGCCACAGGTGCATTTATCTTTCCTATTAATTGCTATTAAAATTTTTTAAATTAATTTCCAGGGGTGCTAAGTAATATTTTTTTTTCTGGAAAGGGTATGGTAGGCCAAAAAAGTTTGAGAACCGCTGGGCTAGTGCTTGCTAAAGACAGAAAGTAAGGGTTTGGTTTGGTTTTTAAAATTAAGGATGCTATAGAAGAGATTTGTCCAAAAAGGAGAATCTAGATGAGGTAGCCTTAGAGGTCCCCTTCCAGCCGGGAGATTCTAGAGGCAGGCTGACTTGCCTAATTTTGCACAGGTATGTAGGAAGCGTAGCCAGGAATCCAATGGGCAATAAGAAGGGTTATCATGGGAAGGATTCTTGATGTTCTTCTTGACTGCAAAGAGAACTGAGACTAATGAATACAGGTTACAAGGCAAGCAGATTTCAGCTCAATCAATTAATTATAAGAAAGAACCTTCTAGCAATCATAGTAATCTAGGAAGTGGAGAAGAGGAGGAAGGCAATAAGTTCTCTCTCAACGGAGGTGTTTGAGCAGAGATTAAGGAGGCTATAAAAGGGGCAGCTAGATGGCACAGTGGATAGAGGCCTAGAGTCAGGAGGACCTGGGTTCAAATCTGACCTCAGACACTTCCTTGCTGTGTGACCCTGGGCAAGTCATTTAAACCCCTTTGCCTAGCATCTACCCTTCTGTCCGAGAGTTGTTACTAGGACAAAAAGTAAGGGTTTGTTTGTTTTTCCTAATAAAGGAAGCTATAGAAGGGATTTATCTAAAAAGGAGAATCTAGTCTACATGGCCTTAGGATCCCAAGCGCCATGCTCTGGATGTGTTGGCAGAGGGACAGCTGGTGTGGCAGGAGGCGTCTTTCACCTTCTGCAGTTGTGGGGGCTGGTCCTCAAGGTCTCCCTAGTGGGAGGCCCAGCACCCTTGAGGAGCCCACTGCTCCTCCTCATTTTTCTAATTGCATCAAGGACATAAATCCCACAATGTGTGCCCGGTCAGCTGTCCCATTTTTCTCCTAAGTAGCAAATTTATGGGGCACACATGCTCAGAGGTGATTATTCTCGCCTAGTTTATAGGATCTGAGCTCTTTTTTCCGATAAATCTCATTTCTCTGGATTGGCAGTTCAAACAATGCATTTCCTGCTCTCCCGAGGTTGCAAACAGCTCACTTTGGTTTAGTAACTTTCCAAGATGGGGTTTTTGCATAATGTAAATCTGAAGGAGAAGATATTCGGTCTGCTCCGCTCTGAATGCAATTAGTGCGATAAATACTGGGAGAAATTCATTTCCCCTGCAAAGGGAAGGCAAGTCTGCTTGGTATGCAGAAGACAGAGGTGTTTGCAATACAGGAGTTTCCTAATGTGCTTAGCAATGCACCGAGTGAGGTTTGATTTGCAGCCTTAAAGAATTCAGGGATGAATAAAACATTGAATTAATTGCCAGGCTGCATGAGATCGAAGGCCCTGGAATCAAAAATAAAAAAGATAAAACCTGTGCTATCTGCAACCTGAACCCCAGGGAAACTGTATTGGATCTGAAGTCAGGGCTAGCCACCCCGCTTAGAACAGCTTGCCTCTCCTCTCTGCCCAGCCCAGAGCCCAGTGTAGGTTCCATCTCTTCATGAAGCCTTCCCCAACCAGTCCAGTTCACATCATAGATCAGGGAACATAAGATGTCAGGGCTAAAAGAGACCTGAAAATATGGAACACTGAAGCTAAAAGATACCTTAGACCATGGGATATCAGAACTAAAAAAGCTCTTAAGACATTCTGTTGTTATTTGGTTATTTCAGACCTGTCCCACTCTTAGAGACCCTATTTGGGATTTCCTTGGCAGATATTGGAGTAGTTTGGCATTTCCTTCTCCAGATCATTTTACAGATGAGGAAACTGATGCAAATATTGTTAGAACTGAAAGGTGCTTTAAATGTAACTATAGAATATTGAATATCTGTACTGTAAGGGACCTTAAAACTAAAAATGTCAGTGCTAGAAGGGACCTTAGAATATAGAATGTTAAAACTGAAAGGGATTTTAAAACACAGTACATAGGATATAGCAGGCCTGGAAGAAACTTTAGAACCTAGAACTGTAGTGGTGAACCTATGGCACACATGGCAGAGGGGACGGTCAGAGCCTTCTCTGTGGGCACATGCACCTTTGCCCCAGCACAGAGTTTGCCAGAGTTCATTACTAGAAAGCTAGAGGGAAGAGGGGGCCAGGCTGCTCCCTTCTCCCTCACCTGAAGACATTTCTCACATCACCCACCTCTCTAAAGGGTTCACCATCACTGACCTAAAAAAAGAACTAGAAGAGACCTTAGAGATCATCTAGTCTAATCTCCTCATTTTGTACATGAGGAAACCATGTCCTAGAATCCTAGAATCTCAGAGCTGGAAGTAACTTCACACAGAGAGGATCCTATGATTCAAAATTAGTATTATGCAAAGACTGACTCTCAGTATTAGAAACACAGATGGCTGCCTCTTCATGGTGTTCAGAGAGATGCTAGACATTACCCACTACCCAAAACTATCTCCCCCATTACTTGTATCACTTATTCGGAAAGTTCCACTTGAGATTTATTACTTTGGATCCTTCAGGGCTTTGGGGGTCTTCCATATTCCCCATTGAAATGAAATTATCTATATTTATAGCAACACTGTTGCAGCAGAGAATTGGCCCATTGACTGGAGTTGTACAAATTGTACACAAATGGAATGGAATATCAGTGTGTTATAAGAAATAACAAATATAGTGGCTACAAGAGAAGCTTTAGAAGATATATGAACTGATACAAAGTAAAGCAAGTTTTTAAAAAAAGCCAATATATAAAATGGAAATGAAAAGAACAATCATAAAATAATTGAAACTGAATTATGCAAAATTATAAAGAATGAGCTAGAGCCCCCCAAAAAAGATATAAGAAAAGACCTGCCCCACTCTTATAGAAGAGAGAGCCTTACAGATATGGTACATTGTACATATTGCCAGATTTTTACTTGATATATTGGTAAGTTTAGCTGACTTTTTTCTTTTTCCTTTAAAAAAAATCTTTATCTTAAAGGAGGATTTTCTGATAGGGGAAAAGGGAAGAATACACATGAAAATTTAGGTAATATAGAAACAAAAAGTATTCATTAAAATGTGTAAGGATTTTTTTAAAGCTATTGTCTAGAAAAAGGGTAACACAACTAAAATCTCAGGGGGCACTCTTTGGCCACTATCTAAGAAACAAGACTCTTGGTCATGGAAGATAGGATTAGTACAAGAGGGTGGGGCAAGGGATTTGAAAAGGGGAGAAATGGACACCAAGGTCCATTTTGGCAGTGGCATGCTTAGATATGGAAGGATGCTTTTCCGAAACAAGCTTAAAGAGCTAACCTTTCTGAATGAGAAAACCAAACATCAAACACTGGCCTGGCAGTCGGGAGACCTCAGTTGAAGACCCAGCTCTGCGTCTTATTAGCTGTATGGCCTGGGAGCAAATTTTTTCCTTTCTTAGAGCTTCTGTATACTCATGAATAAAATGGGAGGCTGGGGATGATATTTGTACTACTTACTTCACAGGATTGTTGTGAAGTCCAAATTAGCTCACTGATACAAAGCATTATTTAAATTTAAATAGTGGAACTGGGAACCATTATCCTAATAACTCACATTTCTCAAGTGTGTTAAGATTACAAAATACTTTCTTCTTAATAACCTAAAGAGGCCAGTCAAGAGTACAAGTATCATTTATTCCAATCTTACAGACCAAGATATTAAGTCTTACCTGGGAGTCTAGTTGGCAAGGCAAACCCAGGAGCTATATCAACATAATTATAAATCACTTCACACAAATTAAGTCAGATCTAAATAAGTGAAAAAATACTCATTACACATGGACAGGCCAAGCCAATATAATTTTTAAAATTATAATTCTACCTAAATTTATTTATTCAATGCCATACCAAACTACCAAAAATTATTTTATGGAGCCAGAAAAAATAATTTTAAAATTCATCTTGGAAAAAAAAGTCAAGAATATCAAGGAAAATCAATGGGTAAAAAAATGTGAAGGAAGGTGGCCTAACAGTACCAGATCTCAAATTGTATTACAATGTGGTAGTCATCAAAACAGTCTGGTACTGGCTAAGAAATAGAGACCTGTATCAGTAGAATAGATTAGGTGCACAATGCAGAATAGTAAGTGACCATAATAATCTAGTGTTTGAACTGCTTGAACACATGAGCTGATGGGGATATTATTGGGGATAAAGACACTAAACGATAACTCTAGTCCAACTATCAATAATATGGAATTAGGTCTTAATCAATGATACATGTAAAACTCTGTGGAATTGTGTGACAGCTAAGCGGGGTTAGGGGGGTTTGGGGAGAGGTAAAGAACATGAAACATGTAACTATGGGAAAATATTCAAAATAAAAATATAAAAAATAATCTAGCATTTGATGAATACAAAGATCCAAGCTTTTGGGTCAAGAATTCATATTCTGATTAAATAAATAAATAAACTTCTAGGAAAACTGGAAAATAGTTTGGCATAGAACAACATCTCCTCATATAGATATGTGATTTAGACATAAAGGATGATATAAGAAAATTAGGGAAGCACAAAATAGTTTACCCGTCAGATCTGTGGATGAGAAGAATTTATGACCAAATAAATGATAGAGAGCATTATGTGAAATAAAATGGATAATCTTGATCACATGAAATTTAAAAGGTTTTGCAAAAACAAAACCAATGTAGCCAAGATTAGAAGGAAAACAAAAAATGGGAGGGGGGGTTACAGCAAATTTCTCTGATAAAGGCTTTATTTCTTAAATATATGGAGAACTGAGTCAAATGAATAACAATATGAGTCATTTCCCAATTGATAAATAGTCAGAGGATATGAACAGGAAACTTTCAGGCAAAGAAATCAAAGCTATCAATAGTCATATGAAAAAAAATACTCTAAATCACTATTGATTAGAGAAATACAAATTGAAACAATTTTGAGGTACCACTTCATACCTAGCAGATTAGCTAATATGACTGAAAAAAGAAAATGATGAATTTTGGAGAGGATGTGGAGAAATTAGGACACATGTACTATTGGTGGAGTTGTAAACTGATGCAACTCTTCTGGAGAGCAATTTAGGACTATCCTCAAAGGGTTATAAAACTATGCATACATTTGATCCACCAATACCACTACTAGGTCTTCCAAAGAGATTTTTTTTAATTTTAAGGAAAAGGACCTATTTGTGCAAAAATATCTTAATAGTTCTTTTCGAAGTGGCAAAGAAATAAAAATTGAGAGGATGCCCACTAAGTGGGGTATGGCTAAACAAGATGTGATGATTCTCATATCTACCTATCCTGTCCCAAACTCTCTGCTTGACCCCCAATAAGACTGTGAGGGAATATTATTGTACTAAAAGAAATGATGACCAGGATGCTTTCAGAAAAAAAGAGAAAAGACTTACATAAACTGATGCAAAGTGAAGTAAACAGTGTACACAGTAACATCAGTATTGTATGATGAACAACTGAATAAGTTATTATTAGTAAATAAGTAAATAAGTAAAAAAAATAAGCAAATATTCTTAGCAAATAGGTAAATAAGTAAAAAATTCTATTCTTAATAAAATAATGATCTGAGACAATTCCAAAGAACTTGTAATGAAAACTACAATCTACCTCTAGAGAAAGAACTGATGAAGTCTAAATGCAAATTGAAGCAATTTTTTAAATTTTTATTACTTTTCTTCTTTTTTTGTCTGGTTTTCTTTCATAACATGGCTAATATATATGTTTTGCATGACTCACATATTTAATCTATATCAAATTGCTTGCCTTTTCAAGGAAAGGGAGGGAAAGGAAATTTGGAAATCAAAAATTTTAAATGAATATTAAAAGCTATTTTATATATAACTTGAAAAATATATAAAGTTTTTGGAAAAAATTAAATCTCAGAGAAGTGACATAATTTATCTTATATGACTTTTAAGTTGGAGAACCTGGATTTGAACTCAGATCAATTCTGTCTCTAGAACTATCCAGGGCTCTTTTCATAATATGAATCACTATTAGCATTGCTTTTGAATTCCATGCTATCGATGTGGGAGGAAAAGAAAGATCTCAATTTTAGTAAGACCTCAACGTTACTATGCTAATAAATATATGTCATGGGAATCTATCTACTTCAGATAAGTATTCAGTACAGGATTCACAGGTGGTAGATATGGGCACCTCAACAAGCTCCCAACATGATCTCTTGATTGATGATAAGGACGTAGCCACAGAAAACTTTCAAGAGATGAGAGTAGGTTTGAATATCTAATGCCAGTTGTAGATTCACAGAGTTCTAGGGATCCATTTCTCTTTTATGTGAATTATAATGGAAGGATGCCCATATGAGCACAGTCAGACCTTGATTGACCTAGTGTGAGGAAGATTCATAGAATCCTGGGATTTTGAGGTGGAGATTAGTGTAGACCCACCCATTTTAGAGATGTGGAAAATTAGGCTCAGAAAGGGAAAAACGATTTGTCTAGAGTCACAGAGTAAAGCTAATGGCAAAACTGAGACTTGAGCTTAGATCTGTCTTCCAATCTTTTCCACTGTACAGGGAATAGAAAGTTCTGGGTAATGGAACTTCCCAGCCCTTTTGAACTTCAACCTTTGTTCTTATTGGGACTCTTAAAACACCTGAGTTTATTTTCCTGCCTTAGTAGTTGAATAGGAGCAATAGAATAGGGTGGATTCCATTTGAAAGACTGTAACTCAGACTCCTCAGCCATATGCAGGAGAGGATACACACACACACACACACACACACACACACACACACACACACACACACACCTTTCAAACAGGCAATGCAGAGCAGCAGAAAAAAAACATTGCATATGGAATCAGAAGACATAGGACTATGTCTCCCCCATCCTGAAAAATTGAACGCAATTGATTCCATCTCTGCTAACTCTCAGCCTTGCTAAACTCCTCAAAAACACTATGATACCTGCCTCCACTTTCTCTCCTCTCACTCTCTTTGCTTCTTATAATCTGGCTTCAGAACTTATCATTCCACTGAAATTACTCTCTCCAAAGTTGCCAATGATCTCTTAGCTGTCATAACCAGTGGCCTTTTCTCTATCCTCATTCTACTTGATCTCTCTGCAACCTTTCTCCTTGTGGATCACTTTCTCCTCCTTAATATTCTCTTCTTCCAAAATTTTCTGACCTGGTTCTCCCCCTAACCTATCTGATCACTTCTCCTCTGTTTTCTTTCTAGATCCTCTTCCAAATCATTCTCTGTAACCATGGGTGTCCTTTGTAATGAGCCTTCTTCTCTTCTCTACCTGAACTACTTCCCCTGGTGATCTCATCCGCTTCTATGTATTTAATTACCAATTCTATGCTGATGATTCTCACATCTACCTATCCTGCCCCAAACTCTCTGCTGACCTCCAATCTCACATTTCCAACTCCTTTCAGGTATCTCAAACTGGATTCCAGTAGATGTCTTAACTCACTAGGCCCCTGGTGGCAAACCTATGACATGTGTAACACAGGTAGCCATTTTCGATGACACGCGGCCACATGCAGCCACATACAGAGAAGTATGGGGCCGCATGCCAAGGATGAAACATTTGCTGTAGTGTAGTGTAGACATTCTATGCCAGAGTTCTATAGGCCAAAACTACTGTCACTAAGTAGGTAAGTTAAATAATTAGTTTTTGGTTTATTAAATAGTTATATATTACAATTACACATTTTTCTTATTTAAACTATAAATATCACGAAATGATGGGGGTTTTTTCTCGAAGTGACACACCACCTGAGTTATGCTCGGTTTTTTGGTGAATTTTGATACACCAAGCTCAAAAGATTGCCCATCACTGCACTAGGCTCCAAACAGAACTCATTCTTTTTCCCTCCTAAATTTTCCTCACCTCTTACCCTTCTAATCACTATAGAGGGTAATATTATCCTCCAACTCCTCAAGCTCACAACCTAATAGTTATTCTGAGAGTCATAATCTAATAGTTATCCTGAGCTCTTTACTATCTCGCCCTCATATCCCATCTGTTACCAAAGCCAGGTACCTTTACCTTAACAAAATCTCTATACCCTCTTTTTTCCTTTGACACTACTACCACCACTCTGGTAGAGGTTCTCATTTCCTCACTCATGGACCAAGAAGCTCATGTGGTTCTGCTTGTCCTGAATCTCTCCCCACTCTACCCCATCCTCCATTCAGTCATTAAGTGATTTTTCTTAACACAGGTCCAATCATATCACCCTCCTGCTCAATAAATTACAGTGGTTCCCTGTTGACTCTAAGAATGAATATAAAATAGTCTGTTTGGCCCTTCATAAACTATCCTCCTCATACCTTTCTTACACCTTACTCCCTGCCACATACTTTTTTAATCCAGTGACACTGGCTGTTCCACGAACAAGACAATCCATCTCATCTCCAGGCATTTCTCTGGCTGGTCAACATGCCTGGAACATTCTCTCTTCTCATGTCTGCCTAATGGTTTCCCTGGCTTCCTCTAAGACCCATCTTTTACTGGAAGTCTTTCCCAATGCCTCTTAATTCAAGACTTTCCTTACATTAATTATTTCCTATTTGTCTTGTTATCTAGCTTATTTTGTATACATTTGTCTCCCAAATTACAAGTTCCTTGAGGGCAGGAACTGTCTTTTGCCTCACTTTGTGTCCCCAGAGCTTAGTATAGTGCCTGACACATAGAAGGTGCCTAATAAATGTTTATTGATTGATTGATCCAGCTCTGCCATTCTAGCCTACCTCTTTGATCTAGACTGAAGTAACAGCCATTCTCTAAACTCAACATCCTATCTCCTATAAAGGGAGGGATAGCCTTTGCACAGGATGCCCCTCCTAGGCCTGGGATCTTCTCTCTCTTAACCTCTACCTCTTAGAATCCTTAGGTTCCTTCAAAATTCAATTTAGGGTCCACTTCTTCTGGAAACCTTTTTGATCTCTTTAATTTTGTTTGCTTTTATGAACCCCTTATCTTCTGACACAGAATCAATATCATCTTAGAATCAATGTATCAGTTCCAAGGCAGAAGAGCAGTAGAGGCTAAGCAACAGGGGCTAAGTGATTTTTTCCAAAATCACAGAGGTAGGAAGTATCTAAGGCCAAATTTGAACCCAGGACCTCCAATCTCTAGGCCTGCCTCTCTATCCACTGAGCCATTAGCTGTCCCTGCCTTAGGTTTTTAGTACTGTCTCCCCCTTCAAAAATAGCCTGGCTTGGGGCAGCTAGGTAGCACAATGAATAGAGTACCAGGTGTTCATTGTGGATACTTTTTTTTTTTGAGAACCAACTACTAAATATTTACTAGCTCACTCCTGCAGAGTTCCTCACATCAATGAAATTAAAGTCTTTATCTCTATTCAACTGTATAAATGTATGTATCTCCCCAGCAAAATGCCAGTTCATTGTGAGCAGAAAAGTGATTGGTTGATTTGCTTTGTCTTTATGCCAAGTGACTTGCACACAGTAGGACATAAAGATGTTTGTTGAATTAATTGAATTAAATTTCACCTCTCTAGGCTTTGTTTTCTCTTTCTTTCTCTTTTTAACCTTTCCATTCTACATTATTATCAGTTCTAAGACAGAAGAGCAGCAAGGGCAAAGCAATCAGGGTTAAGTGGCTTGCCTAGGATCACACAACTGGAAAGTGTCTGAGGTAAGATTTGAACCCAGGTCCTCCTGACTCCTGTGCTACCTAGCTGCCCTGGCTTCTTCATCTCTAAAAAGAGAGGGTGGGACTAGATCCCTTCTAGATCTAATTCTATGGTTTGATGAGTCATTGTTTATCCAGTGATGTGACCAAAAATTTCAAAGAGCTCAAAGAGCAATGAAGATTCACATGGCAAGGCAGGATACTTTTTGGGGGGCAAAACATAGAAGAAACTACAGAATGTAGTGGATTAGTTGGTCAAAATGTATTGTGAGCAAGAGATAGCCCAAGTATTGCAATAATATCTCTAAAGTATTGGAAAGACCCAGAGGAAAGCTTCCCATGCACTGTGAGAGACAACATAAGATAATGAAGAGTGCCTGAATCAGGCTCTCATTTTTGACACTTACCAGCTGTGCAGGCTGAGTCTGTTTTTCCATCTGTAAAATGGGAATAAGAATCATAACTCTAGAAGCTACTTCTCAGAGTTGTTGAGATCAAATGAGATGGTGTATATAAATGTTTTACAAATGTCAGCAATTATTATTGGGAAGATCTATGGGGAAATTGTAGGATAGAGAGAAGAACCACACAAGATGGACTGATGGCCTTTGAAGTACCTTTCAATTCAGATTCCGTGATTCCATAGAAAGCCGAGAAGATACGAATGGGGTTGAAGTCTATTTTAGGAGAGAGAACATTCATATTAGTGAGCTCACAGATGAATGAATGTATGAATGAATGAATGAATGAATGAATGAATGAATGAATGAATGAATATTGGGCTTATTCTGCATGCCAAACACTCTGGAGATACAAACAGAAAGGTGAGGCAGTCCCTGCTTTCGTGGAGATTGTATCCTAAATGGGGAAGACTACTACATCTAAGAACGTTCAGCTACAAGGCAAACGGAAGGGCCTGGTGGACCTTAAGACATTGATATGTCACATGGAAACATCTGCATTGTCTGGGTAGATAATAAGACCTCGTGACTCTCCTTCTTACTGGAAAAACTAATTGGTGACTTCCTGCTCATCAAGCAATAATGAAGTAGAGTCTATGGTTGAATCATTGTTGACAGATAATTAAACCTCAAGGTCATCTTTCTAAAAATAAACTCTACTGTGCAGGATAAAAGATAGAAAAGATGAGGGAGATTTGTTAGGAAATGATCTGAGCCTAGAAGATACCTGAGGGTTGTTTTGTAATAAACTCTTTATGCAAAGGGATATTCCACTTACTAAGTATTCTGGTAAATTGGTTTTTAAAAAATAAACTCTCTAAGAAAGGAATGAGGGCTATGGGAATCACTTCCATGAAAGCAATCTGGAGATTTTCATGAACTCCAAGCTCAACATAAATGAAGAGGCCAAAAAAAACTCTTGTGTGTTTGGACCGTGTTCATAGAAGTGTGCTATCTAAAACAAAAGGGATCACAGTCCTACTCGACTGTCCCCTGGCCAGATCCCATTGGAATATTGAATTCCATTCAAAGAATCACATTTTTAGAAGGATGTTGGCAAACAGACATCCAGATGACAGCAACCAGGACAATGAAAGGGATGGTGACTTGCTCTTGCAAGGATTGGTGCAAAGAACTAGGGATCTTTAGCCAAAGTATTTGAATGACTATCATACTCTGCTTGACCCTAGTGGGTAGAACTAGGATTTATTGGAGGGGGGAAAGGGGGATGCTACAAAGAGGCAGATTTTGGCTAAAGAAGAGGAAAGCCTTTCTAGCAATGCTTTCTGTTCAAGAATGGCACAGGCTACTGCCCCCAAGAGATAGTGAGTTCCCTCTCACTGGATATGTTGAAGAGGACTGCTTATTGGGAATTGTACATGAGATGTAGCTTTTGAGTTGGACCAAATGTCCTCCAGAATCTTTTCTAACTCTGAGATTCTGTGATTCTATGAATTCTTATTCATCAAAATTGTCCTGAAGCCTGGGTAGCTATAAACAGCCCTAACAGGGTAAGCCTGATGGGATCTTTCACAAGACTGTGCCCACATTTTGGCTCCTCCCTCCCCCCCTAAACTATGATGTTTGCAAGACCTTTAGCTACCATTTAGGGAAGATGTTCTCAGTAGCTCCCTGGGGGGAGAGAGGCCAGACTTTTCTAATGAGAAATGAATATCCATACCCAGGCTTGTGTCTCCAAGATAATTAACTTGGATCAGTGTTCTTTTCACATGGAAATGACTTGCTCACAGAACTGGCAGCTGGAACCCTTCTCCCCAACTCCACCTCCCCAGCTGGAAAGGTGGGGTAGTTGAGAGAGAGAGAGGTCACAGAGGGGGATGTTAGGGTTCATATTTAACCAGGGAGACCTAAAGCTGGATCCCTTCCCATAAGCCTGGGGCTCAAGGACTCGTGGCTCCCCATCTGTAGGAGATGGGCACTACAGAGTCTGCTTCATGCTGATATAGGCATTGTTATTATATAATCGTATCATAAAGACTCTCTACCAAAGCTCTCTTTAAATGCCTCATCCCTGACATTACTCACAAGCCTCACATGCAGGGTAATTTCAGGGTTGGGATGGGGGCATACAGTTATGTTAACCACTAAAGAGCTGGTGGAGGTACATCACATGAGGTATATGCCAGTAGGGAAGGAAAGGCCGACTCCAAGAAATAAAGCTTCATAGGAGTAGAACCTTCAGGGCTATTGGCCCTGGGCTGGGCAACTTAATGGGGTTGGTTAGGGCACAGATTCAGAAGGTCACAGTGTGGAACCATCAGTGAGAAAAACTCCAGAGGGAGGAAGCATGCCTCCTAGATGCTTGTGCCAAGACACAAAATGCCCGTTGCTCCATCCTACTTTTAGACGTCAACGTGACACGGAAGTTGGCATAGGCTTTTGAAGGCTATACCATTCTAGCTGTTTCTATGTGCAAGTCTTCCTAAAACTAAATAGACTCAAAACAAGGTTGGTCGCAAAGTATTTTGTTTATTTGGCCTCAGAAGATCTAGAAGACCCATGATCTGACAATGGAAAGAGAAACTAGACAAACCTTTTAATAATGACATACATGGGAGCAGCTGGATGGCTCAGTAGATTAGAGAGCCAGGTCTAGAGATAAGAGGTCCTGGGTTCAAATCTAACCTCGGACACTTCCTAGCTGTATGACTCTGGACAAGTCACTTACCCCTCCCCCCCCCATTGCCTAGCCCTTAGTGCTCTTCTGCCTTAGAATTAATACACAGTACTGATTCTAAGATAGAAGGTAAAGGTTTAAATCATAATAATAATTCACATACACAAATAATTGTACTACAAAGGGTTATTGTCACAACTACCCAAAGGTAGATATTATAAGTCTCTCTTTTATGGATGAGAAAAATAAGCAGAAAGGCCAGTAGAGGTTCAGAGATAGAAATGATATACCCAAGGTCACACAACAAGCTGGTAACAGATGAGGATCTTCCACCCAGAAACCCTGCTGCTCCCTCCTTTTCAGATCCAGGCTCTTTACCCTGCCCCACATCACAGTTTCCTGTCTAGGCCTTACTAACAGACTGACTGAACTTCTCTGAATCTCTGCTTTCTCATCTATACTAGCACTAGGGGGTACAAAGACAAATAGTAAGCAGTCTCTGCCCTCAAGGAGGATAGATTCTATTCAGGAAAAAATTAAGAGGGGCTGCCTTGTTGTCTCTCTTGAAATCACAACCTGCTCAGGATTCAAACAAGATTCGTCTCCTGCCCTATCTTCCAGGCCCTCCATTGGCCTCACTTAATATGAGAAACAGTGTGGAGTATTAGGGAGTGCTTTGGAGATCTGCCTTTAAACCCTACCTTTGACACTTACTAGCCTTACTGTCATAGGTAAGTCACTTGACGGCTCTGAAATTTACTTTCTTCATCTGTAAAATAGATAGATGAGAGGCAGAGAGAATTGGTTGTGTTCCTATGGTCCAGACACTGTGCTAAGGTTTGAGTATACAATTCAAGCAGGTCAGATAGCCCATACACTAAAGAACTTACATTCTGCTATGGAAAAGGTAAAAAAGAAAGGCGAATTAGAAGGGCCAGGAAGGAAGAGGGGAAGCAAAGCTTCTGGGGAGAAGGTGGGAAAGTCTGAGGAGTGAATGGAACTGGGAAAGGAGCTCATCAATCCTGAAAGCAGGATCCAGAGTAGAGATTTCTGGGAGAGAGAGGGGGCAAGGCTGCTTTGGAGAAGGTAGAGAAAATATAGCAATATATGATGTTTATATGATCTATCACAAAGAACTGTTATGAGGAAAATACCTTAAAAACCTTACAGTTCTGTGGAAATGTAAAAAAAAAAAAAAAAAAAAAAAAAAAAAAAAAAAAAAAGTATGGCCATTACACCTACTAGAAAGAGCTCTGGGCTGAGAGTCAGGAAATCTGGGTTCTAGGCCCAGGTTTGCCACTAATTAACCTTGTGACCCTGGTAACTGGTTAGACCAAGGACAACCCACATCAGGGGGGAAATTAAATCCAAGGGAGCCAGAGGCTGTGTTCACAAATGGTGATTAGCAGCCCAAGAGAAAGCGGGTCCCCTGAGGAAAGAAGTTGGCATGCTAGTCCTTGGAAGCAAGGGGACTCTGGTAGAGAGATGTTCCCATTGAACCATAGGGAATAGAGCCCTCAAGTCACTTCACCTGTCCAGGCCCCAGCTGCCACATCTACAAAATGGGAATGATAATAGAAGCCTTCCTTATCTCATCCAGGAATGTCGCCACATGGAAGTGCTTTAAAACAGGAAGCCCTGAAAAGATAGAGGGGTGACCACTGCTGGGAGTTAGCCTCAGAGAACAGGCACTAACAGAATTAGGGATTTTGTTGCCATCCATTAAAATGAGACAGAGACAGAGACAGAGACAGACAGATAGACAGGCAGGCAGGTAGGGGGAGAGAGAGAGAGAGAGAGAGAGAGAGAGAGAGAGAGAGACAGAGAGAGAGAGAGAGACAGAGAGACAGAGAGAGACAGAGAGACAGAGAGACAGAGACAGAGACAGAGACAGAGAGAGATAGTTCAGTGAAACCCCACAGAGGATCACCAGGTCTCTTAGCATTTGACAGAGCACATTCAGTGCTGTAGTTCTGAAATTAAATCTTCAGGAGCACTCCATCAGCCGAATGGGATGTGTATGTGTGTGCATGTGAGTACGCTGTAGTGGTTGTTGGGGAGGGAGTTGTAGAAAGGGAGAAACGTGATTTTTATAAATGAAGAATGTAGCTGAGCTGGTGTTGCATAGATTAAACCACTTGAGGGGAGGCGAAGGGGGGTCTGGGTTGTTTTCAGCCTTGCCGAGCCCCTGGGAATGTGAAGACCACGTCGGGAACAATTTCTTTCACAATCTCTCAAGCCACCTGGGTTGGACTTGGCCCTCATTCCCTTTGTGCCCGGCTCAGAACCACTTTGTCCTACATCTGTCCGGACATCTCCATTAAATTTTCATGTGAAAGGCAGCAGCATCATGCTGCCCTGAGACCTGACATTTGGGGGGAGGGCACCATCTGCTCTGAGACTCCAAGCATTGTGCTGAGAATTGCATTTTTGCTTTGACACTGACAAGCCAGTGATGGTTCATAGGAAGGGGTCAAGCAGAGACAGGAAAACCAACAGAAGGCAGCTTTCATTGACTAGGAAACTGAGGGCAGCCCCGCCTAAGGTTTCTGCTCATGGAACCCAATTTCCCTCTTGATAGGGGATGCCATCTCCATCTGTGAAAACAGACTCTGATTCCCTTTGGAGCCACCCTCCATGTGGTGCCCATTCTTCCCAGGAGTGAAAAGGAGAGAAGACATAATCTCCTCCTGGCAGGGGTTACTGGTGGTTGGGAACACAGGGCATCAGTAGGGAAGGGGCACTCCCAGTTTTTGAACCATGGAAGAAGGCTCTTTTACCTCACAAGTTTCTAAGCCTAGAAGTCTGTAGGAATGAGGCTGAGAAGACTCTGAAGGCCTTTCACTCCAGGCCCCAAGACAGAGATGGATTGGCTTCTCTGTTTCAGTTAGAAGTCTTAGCTCTGATGTAGAGGCCTGAATTAAAATAGAATACCAAGGGGATTTCGAGGACCTTCCTTCATTTCCACACTTAAAAACAATACTATTAATTCTTTTGACTTTTAACCTTTACCTTCTGTCTTAATAGCAATTCTAAGACCAAAGAGCAGCAAGGACTAGGCAGTCAGGATTACGCCCAAGGTCACACAGCTAAGAAGTATCTAAAGCTAAGATTGGAATACTATTAATTCTTACTAGCTACATACCCATGGTGGAGCGGATTGAATTCTAGGCTTAGAATCAGGAAGAACTGAGCTCAAATGTGACCTCAAACACTCACTAGCAGTGTGACCTTAGGCAAGACACTAAACCTTCATTTGCCATCATTTCTTCAATTGAGGAAATGGGGATAACAATGAAAATAATAGCACCTACCTTACAGAGGATCAAATGAGATCATATTTGTAAATCAGGTAACACAGTACTCAGCACATAACAAGCATTCAAGAAATATTTGTTCCCTTCCTATATATCCTTCAGTCTCAGTTTCATCATCATAAAATGAGAATATTACCTATTTCACAAGGTGGTCATGAGGAAAGTACTTTTTAAAATTTGGACTTTTAAAGTGGATTTCCAGACAAGATAGAACCCTAAATGGAGACAATGGTCCAGTTCCCACATACCTACTTCATTAAAAATCTGAAATGATTAAATAATAATCAAGAAATCCAATGAGACACTATAATCAGTCAACAAGCATTGTTAAGCATTTATTATGTTCTAGGCAATCTACTAAAAACTGGGAATAAAAATACAAGTAAAAAAACTGTCTTCAAGGAATTCCCAACAAATGGGGGAAGATAACATGTAAATGAATACTTAAGAGTGGAAATGAAAATAGATGATACCTAGTAGAGAAGGGGGGAGGGACGGTATACTAGAAGTTCAGAGTGTACAGGAAGAAATGAGATCTGACTGGTCTGGACACCTTTCTAAAATGAAGGTTCTGATAATGAACTGGAGGAATTCCATGTGAACTGAAACAACTTCCAGGAATTGATGCAGAGTGAAAGGAGCAGAACCAAGAGAACCTTATACACAGAAACAGATACACTGTGGCACAATCCAATGTAATGGACCTCTACTAGCAGCAATGCAATGACCCAGGACAATTCTGAGGGATTTATGGAAAAGAATGCTATCCACATCCAGAGAAACAACTGTGGGAGTAGAAACACAGAAGAACAACAACTACTTGATCACATGGGTCGATGGGGACATGATTGGGGATGTGGACTCTAAACCAGTGATGGGCAAACTATGCCCCCGGGCCAGATGCAGTGCCCTGAAATGTTCTATCTGGCTTTGTGACATTATTCCTAATCTGACAAATACAATGAGTAGGATACAATATAATGAAACTTGGAAAGAGCTGCCTTAGAAACAGGCTGACAGATGAGCATTTCCTTTCCTTTGGCCCCTCTTTAAAAAGTTTGCCCATCACTGCTCATATCACTAATATGGAAATAGGTCTTGATCAATGATACATGTAAAACCCAGTGGAATTGCTCATTGGCTACAAGAGGGGGGTTGGTAGAGGGAGGGAAAGAACAGGAATCGTGTAACCATAGGAACATATTCTAAACTAATTAATTAAATAAAGATTTTCAAATCACAAAAAAATAAAATAAAATAAAATGAAGGTTCTGGCAAGATCCATTCAATCAGAAGGAGAGGCTTAAGGGGCAGAAGATATTTCCAATGTGTGAATTCTAAGGGTAGAATGAACTTAAACTGAAGACGTGAGGGATTTTAGAGAAAGTCAGAGTATAGCCTGGAGAAGATTGAGGAACTGCAATAAGGGACTTCTTTCACCCCATAATTGCACAAAGGTCATCCAGAAGACTTACAGATAAAAAAGGAAGAAGAGGAGGAGGAGAAAGAAGAAGCGGTGGTGGTGGTGGTGGTGGTAGTGGTGGTGGTGGTGGTGATAGTAGTAGTAGTAATAACAATAGCCAGAATTTATATAGCACTTTAAGATTTGCAAAGTGCTTTACAAATATTTTGTACTCACAATAACCTTGGAAAGTTGGTGCTATTATTATAATTATTACCCATTTTACAGATGAGGAAACTTTCCCAGCTAATAAATGTCTGAGGCTGGTAAGAAAGGGAGCTGTGACTAAAGTCAGCACCAAAACAGGCAAACCAACCCATAGCCTGCCAACACAAACAGATAATATCCAGATATACATTTACTCTGTGTACAAATCTCTGTGTCAAGGCAAAAAGAGTAGAGAGTTTCTTGAGAAAGTCCTAGGATGGTCACAAATCTCCAAGGTGGCCAGAAACTCAGAGCAGAAATGGTGAAAACTGACACTGATCAGTATAAAATATATATATTGTAGATCTAGTGATACCTAGAATCTATCCTAAAAGTAGTCTGTAACTTTAGCATCTATGAGCCAAAACTAAAAGGAAAAATGGATTTTCTACAAGGTCTTCAATGAAAACCTAGAAGAAATTAAGCAAGAGGCCTTTTATTTTAAATAAGGTCTCTGAAGGAAAGAATTATAAGAAGAATAAATAATTTAGAAGAGAAACTGATACACTTTCCTGAAATCTAGAATAAATAAAATGTAGACTCTGAAAACTAGAATAGGCCAAATAGAAATCAATGACCCCATAAGAGAGCAAGAAAAATTAGAATAAAATGAAAAGACTAAAAAAGTGGATGAGAATATAAAATATCTGACATCAAAAACAGCTCACCTGGAAAATAAATCAAAGAGAAATAATTTAAGAATCACTAGACTTCTTGAAATTATGATTTTAGAAAGCCAAGCTATAACATTTCAGAAAAACATAAATTAAAACTGCCCAGATCTATCAGAACCAAAGGGCAAAGAGAAGATAGGAAGAATCCAGTCATGACCTTCTGGTGAAAAAAACCCTCTGAAAAAAAAATACCGGAGGGTGCAGCTGGGTAGCTCAGTAGATTGAGAGTCAGGCCTAGAGATGGGAGGTCCTACATTCAAATCTAGCCTCAGATACTTCCTAGCTGTGTGATCCTGGGCAAGTCACTTAACCCCCATTGCCTAGGCCTCACCACTCTTCTGCCTTGGAACCAATACACAGTATTGATTCTAAGATGAAAAGTAAGGGTTTAAAAAAAATACCCCAGGAATGTCAGAGCTAAAATCTGGAGCTTTCATGTCCAAGAAAATAAAACACTATGAGTATCCAGAAAAAAGTAATTCAAGTATTAGGAGCTAAATCAAGTTCACACAAGACCTGGTAGTTTCTCTCATAAATGAGAAGAGATCTTGGAGTATAATATTCCAAAAAGCAAAAGATACAGGCTTACGACCAAGAATAAATTGCCCTCTAAATCTGAGTATAACCCTACAGGGAAAAAACAAAAGGGAGAAGGAGGGGATCTTTAAAGGAATAGAAAAGATCTTCAAACATTTTGATGAGAAAAAGGTAAAAACAAAGCTGAGCAAGAACTTTGAAATGCATACACATGAATACAACGAAACCTAGATAGGAAAATGTATTTGAAAAAAAAATGGTAAACTTTGTATGTGAAGAAATAGAAGATTATTCTACCTCAAGAAATGATGAAAGAAACCATTTCGGAGCACCCTGGTGTGTTAAAATTATATCTTGTTCTGGTCCCCCTGACTACACACGCACCTTCTCAACGGAATAACTAAGCTTATGAGTAACCAGTACAAAGTAGCAATAACAGGAAGTAAGATTGCGAAGGGGAACCTAGGAGTCACCCCCAAAGTGATGCAGGCAATGCTATTGGGTCTCATCCAAAGGATTGATTGACAGCCCAGACTGACTCCATTGCAAGGGAAAAGCTTTATTATAAGATAATATAGTAATAGAGAAGCTATAGCTAGTTAGCCAGCCAGTCTGATGAGTAAGGTAAGCGAAGGTGGAGAGGGGTTCTCAGGAATCGTTTTTTATCTTGATTAGTTACTAAGAAAGCAGTTATTTGGGCAGTCGTTGCCCTGTCATGTCCAAGGAACTGACGTCACTTTATGCATGGTCCACTTTGGTCTGCATGATTCACTCTGTTTACCCACTGTGAGGGAGCCGATCACAAATATAAATGAGATGCCAATGATATGTTAAATACCTCGGGGTATCTTCAATTAAATTGTGCTCTTTCCTGCACACACTCTAAGGAAGGCAGTGATTGTGGAAACTGAGCATTGTTTGAACCTAGTCCTGTGGGACTGGGAAACCGAACCACCTGTCAGAGACCCCCAACCAAGGACCTGGGTTTATGTCTAAAGATTGATGTAAGGAGTTAGTTGTCTCATAATTATAAATCTAAGCAACTTGTATGTCTTAGCTGAGAGGTGGCCTCAAACTAATCAACTTGTAATCGCTGTTATGTTCTTTTGATTGTTTACAGCTATTTGACAGGGCTTGTGGGACATTTCAGCCTACATCAAAACCATCCCAAAGATCAAAGGAATTTATTTACAAATCATATATTAAATATATAAAACATATTAAATCATATATATAAATCATTTTCTGGTACTGTGTGCTGAATCAGGGGAAGCCACCTAGGCTCTGCTCTCTAGACTTTTCAGTCCTATGAGGTATAAATCTCAGACAGGTTCTAGACATCTACAGTTAAGACCAGGAGAACACCAAATGGTTCCGATGACGTTAGGATATCACTGACATATTCATTTTAAAGTTTTACTGACTTTATGGACTTGAGATGATTTGAATATGTTGATGAACTAACTCCAAAGGGGCACAAATAAGAGTTCATCTATTCCCCAAAAACCCTATTAGCAATGTGACCTCAAACTCCTGCCCCTCTGAGCACTTTTCCATTTCCATCAAGTTCGTGCTACTGAATGGTCCCAATTCTGGAGCTTAGCCTGCTTACATCAAAGAAAGCACCACGAGGGGCAGTTAGGTGGCTCAGTGGATTGAGAGCCAGGCCTAGAGATGGGAGGTCCTAGGTTCGAATCTGGCCTCAGACACTTCCCAGCTGTGTGACCCTGGGCAAGTCACTTAACTCCCATTGCCTACCCTTATTGCTCTTCTAATTTGAAACTGATACATAGTGTTGATTCTAAGGTGGAAGGTAAGAGTTTAAAAGAAAAAAGGCACTGTAGTCTATAAGCAAAACAGAATTGTAGTAACTCAAAAGAAATATGAGATGCATGCATTTATTTATTTATTTTTAAACCCTTACCTTCTGTCTTATCAACTCTAAAACAGAATTCTTAATCAATTCTAAAACAGAAGAATGGCAAGGGCTAAGCCATCCAGGTTAATCCATGGCCACACAACTAAAAAGGATCTGAGGTCAGATTTGAATCCAGGTCTTCCAGACTCCAGGGCTGATTCTCTAACCACTGAATGACCTAGACGCCCCTGACATGCACAAATTTAGAGACATTTCCCTCCCAAATGTTCTCATGGACTATTTGCCTAACCTATATATTGGTCTGATGGGCCACAGTTGGACACACTGTACATTGACTCTGATATGGTGATGTCATTTTGGTCCTCTTCAAGTAGGAAGGACAACAGTGAGCCCCCAATTCCTTTTTTTTTTAATAAACTCTTACCTTCTGTCTTAGAATTAATACTATGTATTGGTTCCAAGACAGAAGAGTGGTAAGGGCTAGGCAATGGGGGTTAAGTGACTAGCCCAGGGTCATATGGCTAGGAAGTGTCTGAGGTCAGACCTCCCATCACTAGGACTGGCTGTCTATCTGCTGAGTCACCCAGCTGCCCCAACCCAATTCGAATCTATGGTTAGGTGAGTGCTATTCTGTGCCTCTCTTCTTCTTCAACCTCTTCCCCATCACTGCCTGTCTTCTTTCATCACCACATCCCCAGGCCCCACATCATCTGTGTCCCTTTTTGCCATTTGTCCCTGTACAGTCGTTGCACACTTTCTGTGCCTTATTAAAATGTAATTGCAGCTTCCTTTCCCACTGCCGTTGTGGTCTTTCCCCACGAGGACTCAAAGAACAAGGCATGCCTGTCCCATTTCATACTTTCATAAATTAATTATTAATTCACCTGGGTAAGATGAACTGATATAGAGTAGAGAGAAGAAGTAGAAAAAATAATTTATGTAAGATAAAGAGAGAACTCTCACGAGTGTCCTGAAGAGTTAGGCTCTTTCTTCATAGTTTGATTTCATCTATATAAATATGGAGTATTATTATTGGACTTTTAAAATATATAATTGATATGTGGCTTCAACTGTACTATTGCTATGAACCTGATTCCTTAATTTTAATTCAATGAATTTTAAAATAAGCCCTGTATAAACCTCCATAGCCCTGAAGCTCTGACTTCTGCACATTTATAGAGAGCAAAAATACATGTGTGTCCCTCTAAATCCTTGGAGAGTTTTGTTTCCGTAGGTTTACAAGCATCTACTGTTTAATGCAGGCAGGTAAGAAACAGGTAGCTTATATTAGCAGGGAGGAAAGAGAATTTACATAGAGAAAAAGAATGCTGGTCCCACTTTGAGACAGGAGCTCTTGAAAGGTTCTTGAGAGGTTTCGCTATATCTTTTGGTTTTCCCCTTTTGGAGAATATGGGGTAAAAGTCCTCCCTCGCCATCATTTGGCAACAAGCCCTGAGGATGAGACTGTGAGCCAGTCATCAGTTGCCTTCATCCCAGGTTCAATATCCTTTTACAAGATTCCAATCAACCACACAACAATCTAATGGTGAGACAGCTAGGTTACTCAGTGGATAGAGAGCCAGGCCTAGAGAGGAAAGAACCTGGGTTCAAATCTGACCTCAAATATTTCCCAGTTGTGTGAACCTGGGCAAGTTACTTAACCCCAGTCATCTAGTCCTTCTTGCTGCCTTGGAACTAATATTTAGTATCAATTCCAAGACATACGGTAAGGATTAAAAAAAAAAAAGTCTAATGGCCTTTCAAGAAGAAAATGGAAATCTGAAAGCAGTGCATCCTTACATTTCATTGTATCTGTTATTGTCCATCCCTTAATTTCACTAAAGGAGGACACTCAGCTGATTGAGAGTCTCCTGATGAACCACCCTTTGTCCTTCGAAAAATAATGTCTGATTCTCCTTTCTTTGTTTGTTTTAAAACCTTTTTTTTTTTTACCTTCCATCTTGGAATCAATACTATGTGTTGGTTCCAAGGCAGAAGAGAGATAAGGGCTAGGCAATGGCGGTTAAGTGACTTGCCCAGGGTCACACAGCTAGGAAGTGTCTGAGGCCAGATTTGAACCTCCCATCTCTGAGCCTGGCTCTCAATCCACTGAGCCATCCAGCTGCCATCTGATTCTCCTTTCTTGACTTCCAAAGTTACTAATTCTTAATGTTGCCACAATATTAACCATGTTGGTGAATATTTAATAAGCTAACAGAGTTGAGCAGAAAAGATAATGCACCAGTTCTAGAATTAGGAAGATATAGTTTCAAGAAACAAACTAGCTGTGTGACCCTGGTTCACTCACTTAATCCTGTTTATCTCAGTTTCTTCATCTGTAAAATGGAGGTAGAGTTGGAAATGGCAAGCCACTCCAACATCTTGGCCATGAAAACTCCAAATGGGGTCATGAAGAGTCAGACATGATTAAAACAAGTTAATAAACAACAGAGTCAGACCACATCTGGATTATAATGTTCTTTTTTTATTTATTTATTCTTGCCTTCTGTCTTAGTATCAATTCTAAAACAGAAATGCAGCAAGGACTAGGCAATCAGAGTCAAGTGACTTGACTGTGGCCAGATAGTTAGGAGTGTCTGAGGTCAGATTTGAGCCTGGATCTGCAGACTCCAGGCCTGAAGCTCTATCCACTGTGCTACCTTGCTGCTCCTGTTGTGTCCACTTTTAAGACAGCTAGATGGTGCTGTAGATAGAGGGCTGGGTCTGAAGTCAGGAAGACTTATCTTCCTGAATTCAAATCCAGCTTCAAGACGTTTACTACCTGTATGACCCTGGACAGGTTATATAACCCTATTTGCCTCAGTTTCCTTATCTGTAAAATTAGCTGGAGAATTGCCAAGAAAATTCCAAATGGGCTCACAAAGAGTTGAACTCAGATGAAAAACAATACAACAATAACAAAAGCAGAGTTGTTGGTGAATTTGCAGGCTCTAGAAACCTATCTACAAACCCATATCCTGGAGGCAGCTAGGTGGCTAGATGGATAGAGTACCAGACCAGGAGATGGGAAGTCCTGGGTTCAAATTTGACCTTAGATATTTTCTAGCTGTGTGACCCCAGGCAGGTCCTTTAACCCCCATTGCCTGGCCCTTACTGCTCTTCTGCCTTGGAACCAATATATAGTATTAGTTCTGAGATGGAAGGTAAGGATTTTTTTTAAAAAACCATATCCTTCTGGTCACTAATTCCCTGCATTGTTTCAACCTGACATAGCCTTCGATAGGGAGAGAAGAGAAGCAAGAGGAGTTATTCTTTGACCTAAAGATAAGAGATCTGATAATAAAGGAGTCCCACCATTTTGGGGGAGAGCCTCTGAAGACAAAGACAAATTTTAAGACTTAGAGAAAAGAGGCCATTTTTTTTTAACTCTGCTGAGAAAGTTGCTTACTTGGATACGAAGCTGATTCCATCATGTCACTTAGTAAGGGATAATTCCAACACTTCATTGCAAATGCTTTTCTGTGGTTTTTGAATTTGTGGTTGATTTGACAGATGCTGTGAAATGCTGACCTAGAAGCTATTATTATTTTTTTTTAATTGAGACTCTGCATTTCTGACTTTGCCATCCCAGGATCCCTGCATCCTGAGGTTGGGGGTGGGGCAGAAAGAGGGCAGGAAATATGTATTTGAACAGCTGCACAAATTAACCGGAACCAGCCAGAAACATCTGTGGATGGATTTTCTGATGAACCACACATGGGGTAACCCACACAGTCTGTGTGTCCTCTGTCCATGGTAGAGTAATGGAATGTTCAATCCAGGCCCCTCACAGCCAGGCGCACTGTGATTAAAATGTAATGGGAACTAAATGGAAAGTCTCAGACCTGGCCCAATGCCAGAGGTTCTGGCTAGGTTTCTCTTTGCCACGCCCACTGCTGCCTGATTCCCTCTTTCAAACTGGATCTGCAGATGTGCTGCTCATAATTAGAGAGTAATTTAATTATCCACCCAAATTTTCATTTGAAAATTAATATTTAAATGGAGTCTAACTGCTATACAATGTGCTTTTTGTCTTGCTCATTAAAAAAGAAAAAAGCCCTGTGGCACAATGGAGCCAAACAAAAAGACAGTGAGAGAAAGCTGTAGATCTTCTGAGATGCCTCCTTGAGACCTCCTAACTGGAACCCAAGGTCTTCCCAGGGCAGCACGGCCCAGGCTATCCATCCAGCTAACACTCACATCCTCAGCCTGGCTAGTCATTCTGTGAAAGACATAAAGCTTGTCATTAGCAAACTTATATTCCCTTTTCTATTCCTTCTTGCCCTTGAGGAACTTCTACTTACCTTTCCAGATACCCAGTGATCTTAGGCAAGTCATTTAGGAGGCAAAGAGAATAGAGCCAAGAAGACCTGAGTTCAAATATGACCTTAAATACTTAATAGCCATGTGATTCTAGATAAGTCATTTTTTAAATCTCTACCTCAGTTTCCTCAACTGTAAAATAGGGATAATAATAGCACCTACCTCCCAAGATTATTGTGAGGATGAAATAAGAGAATAGTTGTAAAGTGGTTCACAAGAGCTGAAAGCATTATATAAATACTATTATTATTTAGAGTCATAGGTTTGGATATGGATGAGATCTTAGTGGCCAATTAATCCAACCTCCTCACTCATTTTACAATTGAAGAAACTGAGGCAAATAGAAATTAAGTGACTTGCCCATAGTTGTACAGCTAGCAATTATCTAAGGTTTGGTTTGAACCTAGGACCTCCGATTTTAGAGTCAGTACCTTTTCATTGTTTTCTTTTTGGGAAGTTTTCCTTCCCTGGAAAATGAAGGGATTAACCTTGATAATTACTTAGATCCTTTCTGATTCTGCTAGAACATGCTATGTTCTATGCAATTAAGTGTTTTTCTTGGTTTAACATTACATGTTCTATGCTATAAGGCAGAGGCAGTGGATAGAGCAGCAAGAGTACTGGATTTGTGGCTCCAGTCCCAATTCTGCCACATATTAGGGGAAAAGGCAAGGGAAGAGCACTGCTATATGCTAAGCATCATTTTACAGTTTGGGGAAACTGAGGCAGACAGCAGTTAAGTGGCCTGTCCAATATCACACAGCTAGTGTCTGAGGCTAGATTTGAACTCTTCCTGACTCCAGACCCAGCCTTCTATCCACTGTGCCACTTGGCTGCCACACACCTAGCTATGTGACCTCAGACAAATCATTTCTTCCCACACCTCTAAAATGAGGGAATCTAAAACCCCTTCTGGCTCTAAATCTGAGTCTTTTCAACCACTGACACCCTGTTCCAAAGTCTCTTCCAGCTCTAAAATTCAGTGCTCTCTCTCTCTCTCTACCTGCACCCATGTAAATCCAGAGGGTGCCTGTGACCTATACTGCCTGGGTGGGTCTCTCAAATGGCCTTTCAAGCTAGACTGGCAGGTTTTCAACTTTGCATTTCTAAGGCTGTGACATTAAGACATTCTCTCTGCAGGCTCTGGCTGTTTCTGCCTTACCTCCTCCATCAACTAAGCCTTCACAAATAACAAGGGAGGAGGGAATAAATTCTAGTTCTTTTCTCCTAATTAAAAACCCTTCCAAATGAGAGGAACTCTCCCTCTCAGCAAGAGCATAATCCATCCAGATAACTCAGAGAGAACAAATGCCAGGCAGAAATCCGTTAGCAACTGAAAACTAATTTAAAAATTCGAGGGGCAAAGGGGGAAGCCACAGAAATGCAAATGGGCCAATAAAGGAGACAGGCCGGGTAAGGAACTGTCTAGATTTCAGAATCCAGAGTAATGGATTCAGTGTCTGCATTTGGAGAACAAAAGGAGGCTCTGAGCCATGGCCAGGACAGAAGCCTTTTAAGGAAGAGCACCCACTAAGGGCTTAAATCACAGCCTGCCCATAACTATTCAGAGGAACCTACAGTGAAGAGGGCCCCCCCAATATTCCAATCTCTGTCTCTTTCCCAGCACTTCAGTTACGTGCCTACCTCCCCTGTTTGCTCTCTATTACCCCTGGCCTCTGCCTCATCCCTCTTTCTTTTCCCTGCCCCTAAGGACTTTGTCCTTCCCTGGCTCCTCTTCCCCAAGCCCTTCTGGCTTCTATTCCTTGGATTCCTCTAGCCACTCCCCAGTTCCTCTGGCCTCTTCCAGTCCTTCTGTCCTTTCTTTGGACCTTTTGTCATCTCCTCACCCCTCCATTCCTCTCCCTAATCCCTCTGACTTTAATCCCTCTGTCTTCTCCACAAGAAAATCCTTCTGTATTCTCCCTAGTCCTTTCACGCATTTATTGGCCATTCTAGATAACCGAATAGATAATGTTTATTAAATGTCTATTGCATGCCTTGCACTGTGCTAAGTATTAGATTCACAAAAATAAGAAAACAAGATGATCCCTTCTTTCAAAGGGCTTATATTTCTTTTTTTTTTTTAAACCCTTAACTTCTGCACATTGGCTCCTTGGTAGAAGAGTGGTAAGGGTGGGCAATGGGGGTCAAGTGACTTGCCCAGGGTCACACAGCTGGGAAGTGTCTGAGGCTGGATTTGAACTTAGGACCTCCCGTCTCTAGGCCTGACTCTCAATCCACTGAGCTACCCAGCTGCCCTAGGGCTTACATTTCTAATAGAAGGGTAAATCATAAAAGAGAGCTAGAAAACAGGAAGAGTGGGAGTGAAGGAGGGCACCTCCTGGGGCCCTGGCAGCTAGTAAGGAGGCAAAGAATGAGCTGGAAGTGAAGGGAGCAGCAGGACTGGGGTTTCCTTGTGATAGGGCTGATCTAAGCAAGGTGGGCCCCATCAGCAGGTGGGCCCCAACGATGGAGTCAGTCTTAGTGGTCAAGAGCTGTTGTGAAAGTGGCTGTGAGTGAGCCCAAAGGGAATTCAGTCTTGGGAATGGCGATGGGGAGAGGGTATTCCACCAAAAGAAAAAAAGTGTCATTCTCTATATTCTCACCTGCGTTGCTTCTCAGCCTTTTGGCTAAGATCAAGTGTAGTATCTATATTCTCACCTGCCTCCAGGGTAAGCATTTAAGATAGGCAATAGGGAGAAAAACCATAAGTCTGGAGAACCTTTTCAGGAATCAGAGCTCCAGAACGTTCTGACCAAGACTCAAGGGTTCCTGGAAATGGTTTTTTGGACTGGACAGCCTAGCTTAGGGGAAGATGGGTATCTCTCTTCCTTACCAGTCCTCCCCACAAAACAGTAAGTAGATATCAGAATCAGAATCAGAAAAGACTAAAAAGGAATGCTCTAGCTGGGACATTCTCCTATAAGTAAGTTGGGTGTTCCTTTTGATACCCTGAGACATGCTTCATTGTCCTGGGCAGAAGTCCCACCTCTCCTCAACTTGGCACAGAGGGAAAAGCCTGAACAACCGGGTTTTAGTCCTAGCCTGTCATTTGTTAGTCATATTACTCCCTAGACCTCAGTTTTCTCATCTGTAAAATGGTGGTAAATACTATGCTACTCTCCTTATAGAGCTATGTGAGAGTAGACTTGGTGAACACAAAGAACTACGTACATGTCAGCTCTTATTTTTATTTATTTATTACCAATTACATGTCATAACAAATTTCCACACAAGTTTCCTAAGTTATATGACCAAACTTATCTCTCTCCCTTCTGTTCCTCTTCCTGGTGCTGGTAGGCAATTAGATCTGGATTATACATGCATTAATATGAATAACATTTCCATATTGTTCATTTTTGTAAGTGAGTAATCATGTAAAACTAAAACCCCAAAACATAAACCCAAATAGCCAAAGGGAAAATCATGTGTTTTCATCTGCATTTTAACTCCCACAGTTCTTTCTCTGGAGGTGGACAGCATTCTTTGTCCTAAGTCCTTCAGAATTGTCCTGGATCATTGTATTGCTGAGAGTAGCTAAGTCTATCAAAGTTGATCATTCCACGATATTGCTGTTACTATGTATAATGGTTTCCTGGTTCTGCTTATTTCGTTCTGCATCAGTCCATGGATGTCTTTCCAGTTCTTTCTGAAATCATCCTGTTCACCATTTCTTACTACCCACTAGTATTCCATCACCATCATATACCACAACTTGTTCAGCCATTCCCCAATTGATGGGCAGACCCTCAATTTCCAATCCTTTGCCACCACACAAAGAGCTGCTATAAATATTTTTGTACAAGTGGGTCCTTTCCCCGTTCAGCTCTTATTAGAATTCATTTATGTACATCTTTATTGGGCACTTATATAGTAATCCCTGTGGGCGATACAGAGATCATGCCCTCCAGGATCATGTATTCTATTTGGAGAGAAAAGAACCATACATATTGAATACTTGGATGAAAGAATAAGATTATATAATTAACTTTCATAGACATAGCCATAGAGTTCAAAGGAATGAGAGATTATTATTGGCAGGAGGGGTCTGGATAGCATCCAGAAGGCTTTGTACTCAAACTGTATAGGATTTATATAAATGAAATACAAGTGGATGGGGAGGGGAACAGGTTGAACAAAGGGATGGAGGTGAGCCTGTGTGAGTGAAACAATGAGTTGATCACCTGACTATAACAGAAGGTACTTGATGTAAAGGAAGGAAAGATGAGTTAGGGGAGTAGAATGGAACTTCTTTTGTTGTTTTGTTGTTTCCAACTCTATGTGATCCCGTGGGCTTTGTCCATGAGGTTTTCTTGGCAAAGATACTGCCATGATTTCCTCTGCCAGTATGTTGTTTGTTTTGTTTTGTTTTTACAGATGAGGAACTGAGACAAAGAGGGATTAAGTGATTGCTGAGGTGAGATTTGAACACAGATCTTCCTGACTCCAGGTCTAGTGCTCTGTCCACTGTACAACCTACCTACCCCTAGAATAGTTAGATTAAAGAAAATTAGCAACATAATCAGACTGATTTTTACCAGCTTTCATTAAACAATGGGTTCTTGGGACAGCAAGGTGGCCCAGTAGATAGAGAAGCTAATCTTCCATGAATTATATGGGCCAAGAAGGATTTGTTGCCTTCTGCAAGAGAAGCTAGAGGGCAGGGTATGAGACCCTCCAGTTCTAATGGACTTGTTTTCAAATTCTTTGTTCTAGAAGTGAGGAATCAAGTTAATAATCTAATAGGACAGCTGAAGCCACACTTCAATTAGGCTTTTAAAAGCAAGTTTAATAATAATAATTGACATGTACCTAGCATTTATAATACTTAATTGGCATATTAGATAGAGGGCTGACCTTCCAGTCAGGGAGACACAGATTCAAGTCTTGTCTCTGATTGTATGATCCTGGTCAAGGTTCTTAATCTCTCATTGACTCAATAAAGGGTTACCAGCCTAAGTTGCTCATGTCTTTGCCATCTCCATGGGTAGAAGAAGCTGTCAAATCAAGAACTTCTTAAGGCAATTAAATCATAGCTCCAGACAAAAGAAAAAAGAATCTAGGGAGAAAAGAGGCCTTAGAGTCCAACTCTTTCATTTTATAGCTATAGGGTCAGCTAGGTGACACAGTAGATAGAGTGTCAAGCAAGACAAGAATACTCACCTTCCTGAGTTCAAATCTGACCCCAAACACTTACCATCTGTGAGAGCCTGGGCAAATTATTCAACACTGTTGCCTCAGTTTCCTCATCTGTAAAATGAGCTAGAAAAGAAAAGGGCAAACCACTGCAATATCTTTGCCAAGAAAACCCCAAATGGGGTCACGAAAGAGTCAGATATGACTCAAAACAACTGACCAACAACATCAAATTGGAGATTAGCCATTGGGAAGTAAGTCCCTAAAGCAGGTACAGATATTCCCTGCCAATTTTTAGCTGAAGGGTTCCAGGTATGAATGAATCATGAAAGTATTAAAGATGTATTCAAAAGCCGACTCTAATGAGCAAAGGGCTCGTGGTCCAGACTTATGGATATATTTCTAATATTTCACATGACTGATTTCTGTATTCTTGAATTGAATTGGGGCTCAAATTTTGTGGAACTCAAACCTCTCCCCAGGTCTACAGCCTGGAAGACTGACATGAAATTTCTATAGCTTCTTTGTAATGGCAAAGACACTCACTCAGCATTTGTATGAGATGGTGCCAGGGTTATAGAGGAAGTAGAACTTCCAATTGAGCTTCTGGTCTGGAAACTGCCTAAGCCAGTATGTTAGATTCCTTTCTTTTGTCTTGTTACTAATTGCCAATATGATTGCTAATGTCTCTATCCCTCTACCTGTTCCATTGACAGTCCCACATCCCCCATTCCTGAAAACTTCAATAAAACTCAGTTCACCCACAAGTCGCTCTCTCTCTCTCTCTCTCACCATCAGAAGAGGACCCAACAGGTGGGACGTGATGCTAAAGAATCCTGTGTCTCCGTGTCTTTCTTTATGTCCTTTCTCCCTTAATCTTTAACCCTTCCACCCATATTCCCTCAGTCCCCAGCTTCCCTTTCAGGTACTCAATCCACACAAGAATATCTTGTAGCTGCAGGACGGCTACATTAGTCCATAGAGAACACATAGCTATTCTCTATGTGCTTTCCATCCAACCACATGTGGAGGCTTGGTGAGCCTACTTCAAGCCATAAGTGAATGTGGGACTAATAGAGGTAATGATAAAGTCTTCTGGTTGACTGAGGAGTCAGAAGACATGATTCCTGTGTTGTTGAGCCAGAAGTCATTGTGTGAACAAAAGGAATAATGGGCCCCTTCTTCAATCTTCTCGTTCTTTTCAAAAACTGTAGCATGTATTCATTAAGTTGCCCTACCTGGCCATCATGTACATATGGTACCTCTGTTTCTTTTGGTTTATTCTTCCTGATGTTAGATGAATGGATAGTCTAAAAGAGGAATGAATACTTGACCCAGGGATCTGTCAGAGCCCTCAGAGTTCCCAACAACAAACAGAACAGGTAGCAGAGACCACCAAAGCATTAGTGGTTAATGACAGTTGCATCCGTGTCAGAAGAAATGGAAAGATGGCAGAGGCATGCTGGAGCTAGATCATGTCAGCTCTTGAAAGTCAATTGCTAATTTTCAGTGTAAGCATTAACACCTCAGAAATCAACAAACATTACAAATCAGGGCTTAATTTATTGTTTTGTATTTATTTGTTGATTTTCTAGACTTAAGAAAGTGATAAAAAATGTTAACAATTCCGGTTAAACTTTAAAGTGTATTGGGTCTTTTCATTGAGATGGCTGGTAAATATTTATTCTCATTTACTAGTTAAACATTTACCTGAAAGATAGTCACCAATGGATGGAAGAGGAGGAAGAGGAAGCAGAAGAGGAGGAGGAAGAAAAGAAGAAGATACATATTCCTAACTACTTTTAGATTTTAAGTTTGAGCCCACTCTCCACTGGTAACTCATATATGAAAGAGGAGAGTATACCCCTAGTTTGAGAGGAAATTTTTAAAGTACTGATTTTGCCGTTTCTTCTCAGTAAATCCCTTTTTACAATATTTTATTCTAGGCAAAAGGCAAGAGCTAGACAAACAGGATCAAGTTATTTGCCCAGTCATTTAGCTAGAAAGTGTCTGAGGTCAGATTTGAACTCAGGTCCCCTCAACTGCAGCCCTGGCACTGTATCCACTATGCCATCTAGCTGTCCTGATTTTATATATGTCATCCTCTTTATGAATTACCCCCTCACAGTGACTTGGATGAGAAAGTTGTTTTGTTGCTTCTATTTAACAAATTCTAGGAAGACATAGGTTTAGATCCTGCCTCCAGCACATACATGGCTAAGTGACTCTTAGCAAGTCACTTCACCTCTCTGGGTTCTAGGCAATTCTTTATGCCTATAAATCACAGAGAAAGGATTGGCTTGCATTATAAAGAGAATTTCCTCATCCAGGAGTTCCTTATATCAATGAAACTTTAGGTCCAGGCCCTTTCCCTATCTCATTTCAATAGATTGGGTTCCTAAGGCACAGAAAAACTATTCAACCTATCGAGGTCACACAGCAGACCTGGGAGCAGACCCCTTGCCTGCCTTTGTAGAAGAGAGAGCCAAGCATGGAAACCATTTGCTTGCAAGAAATAAATGCTCTAGTCTCCCTGTAGCATCAGAGACATTTTGAGCCTCTATTTATTTATAAGACTATTTTCCTGTGCTCCATTAGAGGGTTGAATGTAATCAATAGCCTGGGTTTCTAGGAGCCAAGGTAGAAACTGCCACCAGGTCTCTCTGCTGATAAGAACATGTGTTTTAAAGATCTTGGTTCTAGGAAGTGTTTACCCTTACCAGTAAGCTTCAGCAGACAAAGGTATCGATCAGACTACCAATGTGGGGGGTCACGAGTTGCTCTGGGATTTTGAGAAGCCTTTTCTGGACCTCCTGTTCCGATCAATTTTCCAGAAGCAGAGATTCGAGTCAATGTACAGTTCTTAAGCACCTTCTATGTGCAAGACTCCATGCTGAGTGCTAAAGATACAAAGAGAGAGGCAATATAGCCCCTGCTCTCAAGGAGTCTCTAATGCTAATTTTGTCATATTTTATGGAAATAGGTATCAAGTGATAACACTTCTATAACCCAGTGGAATTGCTTGTCAGCTCCGGAAAGGGGGAGGGAAGAGGGGAGGGAAAGAACATGAATCATGGAACCAAGGAAAAATATTTTTTAAATGTTTTTAAATCAAGTGTAAACAATTTTTTTATTATATTTACTTACTATAGAAATGATACAGGGGCAAATAGGTGGCACAGTGTATAGAGTACCAGACCTGGAATCAGGAAGAGATCTCTTCCAATGCCGGACATTTACTAGCTGTGTGACACTAGGTAAGTCATGTAACTGTTTGCCTCCGTATCCTTATCTGTAAAATGAGCTGGAAAAGGAAATGTCAAACTATTCCAGTATCTTTGCCATGAAAACCCCAAAAAGGAGTCATGAAGTGTTAGACATGGCAGAAAAAAAGGCAGCAAATGGCTTCCGTTCTACTACAGCCACAATAAAAAAGAAATGCTATATAGCTGTAGTAGAACGGAAGCCATTTGCTGGCAGATCATTTTCCCTTTTGAATTTTGGCAATTCCTATTGCCTTGCATACATTGAGCACTCAATAAATTCTCTTTGAATGAAACTCAAAGGAAAGGTCCTGACAAAGTTCTTGGAGAACTTTGAGGAAAAGGTCCCCTTTCTTGTCTTTTATTGTAGAATGGAGTCTTTGCAGTCATGCCATACTGTGGGGATAAGGAGGTAGTGAGGTACCGTGGGAAGAAATACACTGGACTCAGAGAGTCAAGAGGAACATTTGGATTCTAATCCCAGCTCTGCCTCTACCTTGCTGGGTGATCTTGGGTAAATCACTTCCTCTCTCGGGGCATCAATTTACTCTTCTGTAAGTAATAGGCTTAGACCTAATATTTTCTAGGCTCCCTTCTAGTTTTAACAATCTAGGATTCTTTTCTTTCCTAAGACTGGATGACCAGTTATTTCTCTTTGCTGGGGTGTTAGCTCTCTCCACAAAGAAATAACCAGCATTCTTTTCATATGGGAATGTCCTCTACCCTGGAGAACACAGCATACCAAGGGGAAAAGCTTCCTTAGGAGGAACTTTCAGTACCAAGAAGTGTTACCAAGCAACATGCCTCCACTTCCTGTCTCACTTGGGAGATTGTGAAGACGGAATCTTGGATGGTCCCCTTTAACCTGACCATGCTCAGATGCCTGTTAGCATCTTCTGTAGCCATTATTAGCTCTGAAGCTCCTCATCCCAGTTGATGAGTCGGTCCCCAGAACGAGGCCCCATCTCTAACCTTGGGGCTCTAAGGGAGGATCCTCTGAGAGGCTGGGGTGATTCTTCTCAAGCCATCAGCCCTGGACCGCTATCCCCCATGCTGGTTATTGACACCCAGTGTCAGCCACCAGCGATTAGGACCCCACTTTCACTTAACTAATTAACATCAATTAACTTTCATAAAGGGATTTTACTACAAAGATATGGGAAAACAGGTTTCAAAGTATGTCAAGAGGACTGACATTTCTCTCCCTCTCTATCGCCTCAGTCCCTGGGAAGAGGAGGCTCACACTTTCGCCCTCACTGAGTTGAGTTTCAGATGCTGTACGGCCAATGGGTAAGTCCAGAGTTTTGCTACAGATGTACCTCATCTGCTGCCTCACCTATACCTGGCCTCCCCCGAATCCCAGCAAGGACTATGGCTCCCACATTTCTGACACTCACTATTCTGACCTTCCAAAACTTATGCGGTTGTAGCCATCTCCAGCACTCCTTCAACTAAAAACAGGAAATATAGACCCAGGAGAGACCGAAGCAACACCAAGGGCATGGATGCCTGGGCCATGTGGGCCACACGGGCCACACAGCAGCAGCCCTGTTGGAAAGATAAAAGCCTGAGGCTTCTCTCCCCACCTGAAGGCTCCTTTGACTCCTTACTCCTATATAGCCAGGCAAGAAAGAAAAAGAGATTACATTTGGCTGATTGGTGCCTTTTTAACATACGGTAGCAACCTATATGCCCTTCTCTTCACCACGTGGTTGTCATACCAGAACCGATTACAGAATGTCTACACATGCTCCAAGGTCCTCCTGGAGATTCCAACAGCCAAGCATACTGCACATGCTCATAAGGATGAGGTTCCCTGGCCAGACACACTCCTACCCCCAGAATAAGTGCCTTTGAACACAGAAGAAAAATAATCAAAGCATCCCAACCCCCTGGGTTATACTGAAATACAACAGCGGGGCACAACATTGATTCTATTTCTGTTCCTACTTCTTGGCTGTTTGGATGGTTCTTGATCTTCTTGGGGCTTATTCTTCATCCATTTTTTTAACCCTTACTTTCTGTCTTAGAATCAATATTGTATACTGGTTCCAAGGCAGAAGAGTGGAAGGATGGTAAGGGTGTAGGTAATAGGGGTTAAGGGACTTGCCCAGGGTCATACAGCTAGGAAGTATCTGAGGCCATATCTGGACCCAGGACCTCCTGTTTCTGAGCCTGGTTCTCAATCCTCTGAGCCACCAAGCTGCCTCCTTCATCCATTCTTAATATTTGGGTGCATTTAGAGATCCATGATTCTTGAAACCTCCTACTTCTGGTCTTCTCCCTCTTCAGTTCTACACAGCTCCCAAAATGATATTCCTAAAGAATAGCCATGTAACCCATCCACTCAGGAGGCTCCAGAGGCTCCTTATTGTCTGTAGGTTAGATTCTAAAACCCTCTGTTTGGTAGTAAAAGGCCTCCATAATATGGCTCACCAGGAAAATACTCCAAGACCTCCTCCAATGATATGGATCACAATTCATCCATGTCAGTTCCTATTGTGTAGCTCTTGTCTTCCCAAAAATTAGCCACAGAAGGTCCACCCAGGAGTATAATGAGAACAGCTTGAATTGTGCTCTCTCAAATCCATTGTTAAATTTTCAGTGTGAGTATTTACACCTTGAAAACATTGCAAATACTTTGTTGTTTTGTTGACTGTCTGGCATTTAAAAAATGATGGAGAAAATGTTAACAATGCAGTTTAAACTTAAAAGTGTGTCAGAAGTTCACATTTATGTTTTGTTTTGTCTTGTTTTGTTTTCAGAGAGCTACTTATTAAACATTTACCAGCCTGCCTCTGGACTTGCTCCTTAATTTCCTCTGACAATAGAAGGGTATCAGTGGAACACTCTGGATATCCAGATGTCACCCTCACCACATGACCAGTCCATCTTCTCTTCTGATCATATATTGCTTTTGTTTTTGTTGTTTAGTCATTTTCAATCCTGTCCAACTCTTCATGACTCCATTTTGGATTTTCTTAGAAAAGACATTCTAGTGGTTTGCCATTTCCTCCTCCAATGTATTGCCTTACTGACATTTTTTACTCTACATCCTGTTCTTGCCCACCATACACTTCTCCAATGCCCACTGTGAGTTATTCTTTTTTATTTACTTTTTGTTTGTTACACTAAAATCCCCAATTAACTCCTTTCCCTCTTCCTTCCCCCACCCCAATTAGAGTAGGTATCATCTGACAAAAAGATATATGGATATATGTTCGATAAACTATGCCTTATTTATTTCTATTTATCAGTTCTTCCTCAGGATATGGACACATAAAAGTCATTCTTTTTTTAACCCTTACCTTCCATCTTAGAATCAATACTGTGTATTGGTTCCAAGATAGAAGAATAGTAAAAGCTAGGCAACGGGGGTTAAGTGATTTGCCGAGGGTCACACAGCTAAGAACGCAAGTCATTCTTCAAACAATGTTTCTGTGGCTCTATATAATGTTCTTTCAGTTCTGCTTGCTTCTTTCTTCATAATTTCATGAAAGTCTTTCCATGTTTTGCCAAAAATTAACCTGCTCATCATTTCTTATAGTGCAGTAGTATTCTATTACAATCCTATGCCTCAACTTGTTTAGCCATTCCCCAATTGATGGACATTCCTTCCATTTCCAGTACTTTGTCACCACAAAGAGAGCAGCTATAAATATTCTAGAACATACCCGTTCTTTTCCTTTTCTCCTGATCACCTCAGGAAATAAAGTTAATAGTGATATTGCGGGTCAAAAGGTATACCTGGTTTTCTAAATCTTTGAGTATAATTCCAGATCACTCTCCAAAATGGTTGAATCAGTTCATGGTTCCACCAAAGTGCACTAGTGACCCCATTTTTCACATCCTCCTCCAACATTTGTCATCTTGGTCTTTTATCATTTTAGCCTACCTGATAGGTATGAGATGATATCTCAGAGTTATTTGATTTGCATTTCTTTGTGAAATTTCATTCTGAGTTATTCTTTAGAGGCTGTAGTATCCCATCTTTCTGCCAGCAGAATATCAGGGTTAAAAAGATGAGATTTTATGACAGGGATCATATAGGGATTATCAAAAGGATTTCTAATTTCCCAAAGACGATTCCCTCCCCTTCCCCCCCCCATCTCTTGTTCCTCTTTAATTCTGGGTCCAGCTTGCTACCTATCTTTAGTTCCTGTAAAAGTGGGCTGCCAATCCAGCTGCATGCCATAATGTGGGCAATATGCATATTCCTCTAACATGTTTTCGGATGTAGTTTGTCAAAAACAGATCTCCTTTGAATTGCAGTATTATAGATGTCACTGAGTAGGTTTTTGTAATGTTCTGGGGCTCAGGAAGTGCTTTCTCTGTATATTGTCTCCCTCAGGGGGGGAAAGAACCATGTCTCCTCTCTCTCTCTCTTTCCTCCCATTCCATAGTACTCTCCACATAGAATTCAGACTAAATAAGAGATCTGAAAAAGCCATAAATAAGAGATAGGTTTCTACAGCAACGTGGCTATAGGTAACACTATGCCCGGAGGTATAGCTGTGCTAAGTCTCTGGTGACTATTTCTTATGTCAATAATAGGTTGAACAAGGCCCCAGGAAGCACAACAGTACAGTCTACCTGGAGATACCTGATGCCTGAATGCCTTAATATGCAAATCAAGTCCCTACTTAGCTTAGACATCAAGTTTAGCTTATTTTCCTCAGGGACAACATACAGCTCCTGCTGGTTCCAAGTTCAAGGTTCCCTTTCAGTATTCTATTCACTTGTCTCAAGCTCCAGAGGAATGGAAACAGACTTGTTCTCAGACAACCTCAGGGGGGAAAAATGGTTCCCTCTTGAATAAAAAACATTGCGTCTTCCCAGGTGGCTTTCTCTCTACTGCTCAACCCAGTGGGAACCCCAAAACACACTCTCAGATGTAAAGCTATAAATTAAGTGGAGGGCAAGTTTGATTAGTGGTCAAACTAACCAGTTTAGGACTCATCCCCAAATTCCTCCAGTCCCACAGAAACAAGCACAAATAAACAGACACATACAAAGGATCTCCATCCTCATAGGGACATAAAGGACCAGGCCAATCTCTCCCAAATCAGAAGTCAATGTTCTGGAAGAAAACACACCAGTGAGGCAGCTATGTGGCTTAAGAGATAGAGCGCCAAGCTTGAAGACAAGAAGTCCTAGATTCAAATCTGTCCTCAGACACTTCCTAACTATATGACCATGGGTAAGTCACTTAACACCAATTGCTTAGCCCTTGCCACTCTTCTGTTTTGGAACAATTACTTAGTTATGAATTCTAAGACAGAAGGTAAAGGTTTTTAAAAAAGGAGGGGAAAGCAATGCAATAAATTCACCAACATATCACCCAAGTCTGATAGTATCTGTGATATTCTGTACCGTTAGGTCCCCACTTCTATAAAGGAAGGAAGGAAGTTTATTGGCTCATCTTTTCTTAAAGGTCAAACTTTGTCACTGGAATTACATACCATAATTAGCTTGTTCCAGGGAAATTACAATAATTACATATTCAATCAAAGGGTATTTCATTCTTTCCACTTATATTGTTGTAGTCATTGTGTATTTGATTCTCCTGGTTTTGTTTTATTTTGCATCAGATCATACACATCTTCCCATGTTTCTCAAAAATTTTCCTATCCATTTCTTATAGTGCAGTAACATTCTATTACATTCATGTGCCACAAACTGTGTAGCAATTTTCCCTATTAGTGGAAAGCCACTTTGTTCTACTTCTTTGCTACTACAAAAAACTGTTATTCGTATTTTAATGCATCTGGAATCTTTCTGTCTTTGATTTCTTAAGGTATATGCCTAGAAATGGGATTTATGGGCCAAATTGTGGATTTTGTTCATCTTCTCAACAGATTTCCAAATCATTTAGCAAATCAATTTTATGTCCTTGAACTCAAATAGGAAGGTGCCCTCCTCTTTCTGGTCTCCTCAGTTTCTCACTCAATTATTAGATCTGCAGTTCATAAAGAAAATGGAAATGGCAGAGAACTCTGTCCTGAAACCTCCAACCTTATATAGCCTATATAGGTCTTGAAACAGTCCTCTGTGACCCTGGGCAAGTCACTTAACCCCCATTGCCTAGCCCTCTCCATGTTTCTGTCTTGGAACCAATACACAATATTAATCCAAAGGAAAGAAAGAAAGAAAGAAAGAAAGAAAGAAAGAAA
>NC_058131.1:243000250-243023152 GCF_016433145.1 Gracilinanus agilis
GCAAGTCACTTGACCCCCATTGCCTACCCTTACCACTCTTCCACCAAGAAACTAATACACAGAAGTTAAGGGTTTAAAAATATAAAAAAAAAAAAAAAAAAAAAAAAAAAAAACCAAATGAAGTGACAAAGAGTTATATATGACTAAAACAACTTAACAACAACCTAATACCTCAAGAAGAGAGTCCAGGCTTAACTTGGAATCAAGCCAGAAGCACAGGGAAGCATATGTTTTATGTAATCATAGAAAAATCTAAGAATTTTGAGCAGTGAAGAATCTTACAATAAAGTATAACTCATGGCTCATTTCCAAAACTCTGTGCTCACATGGGCCTGGTTCATTCTTGCAGACTAGTCACAGTTATTTCTCTTGCTTTGGCATATGCCCCGGTCATGGTTTTCCCTAGGAATATTAGAATTTACTTTACTTCTAATTTGGTTATTAGAATTTAGTAATACCTAAAAGAGCCCCTATTTGACAGGCAAGCGCTCGGACCAACAAAACATCAAATATAAGATGGATTTATTTAACCCAAAAGCAAACATGAAGGGCTTGTGTCCAAGTCCATAAACAGGAAAATTCTTCTTTCTCATGGGCCAACCTCCCCCAAGGACCTGTGCAATTGCACTGACTCATAACACTACTCTGTGCCAGGCCTCTCTATGGGAAAGCCTTCATGTTAGGGAGTCTAGCAACCCTACCTCTGATAAGCTTCCTGCAGGAACCTAAATAGACTGCCAGATGTATAATTCTGGGTAAGACCACCCCTACAAGGAAACAACTCAGGGTTGCTAAAGAGTCAAGTAGCAACTCAACCCCCTTTCTTCTGGACCTATCAGCCGTCTCTAAGGATCTGTACAATCCATGTGACTTACAGTGTTGACCCACAGAGGGCCTCACTGAAGAGCAAGGCACCATTTTGTTCCTCTACACCATGATTCTCTACTGTACCAATCCCCCTCTTCTCTCTCTCCTTCTGGCACAGCTCTTTCCTTCTATCCTCGGTTTTCCATCAGTCTTTGTCTTGATCTGGCTATCATATTCTAACTTTGGCTCTGGACTTAAAGTTGGAAAGGACTTCAGATATTATCTAGCCTAATCTCATTTTTTTTAACCTTTACCTTCTACAAAAATATTCACAACCACACTTTTTATAGTGGCAAAAAATTGGAAAATGAGGGGGTGTTCCTTGTTTGGGGAATGGCTGAACAAATTGTGGTATCTGATGGTGATGGAATTCTATTGTGCTCAAAGGAATAATGAACTGGAGGAATTCCATGTGAACTGGAATGATCTCCAGAAAGTGATGCAGAGTGAAAGGAGCAGAACCAAGAGAACATTGTACCCAAAGACTGATATACTGTGGCACAATCAAATATAATAGACTTTTCTACTAGCAGTAATACAATGATCCAGGACAATCCAGAGGAACTTATAAGAAAGAACGCTATCCACATCCAGAAAAAGAACTGTGGGAGCAGAAATGCAGAAGAAAAACATATGACTGATCACATAGTTCTATAGGGATATGATTAGGGATTTGGGCTTTAAATGATCACTCTATTATAAATATTAGTAATATGGAAATAGGTTTTGAACAATGATACATGTATAACCCAGTGGAATTGCTTGTCAGCTCCAGGATAGGGGAGGGGAAAGGGGAGAGAAAGAATATGAATCATGTAACCATAGAAAAATATTCTAAATTAATTAATTAATTAAAATTTTTGAATAAATTAATAAAGCCTTTGCTTCTGTCTTGGAATCAAAATTAAGCATTGGACTTAAGTGATTTGCTCAGGGTCATACAAGAAGGAAGTGGCAATCTTCTCCTTTTACAAATAAGAAAATTTAGACCCACACAGGGGTAGTAATTTGCCCAAGATTACATTTGTAGTCAGTAGAAAAGTGAGAATTTGAACCAGGTCTTGTGATTCCAAATCTTGTGTTCTTTCCTGATTATCTCATTTGACACTGACCCATATCTAGAGATATCACTTAAAGACTAGAAGGGTTGGAACTCAGAACTGTGGGATGTCATCAAGAGTCTCCACCAACCATGATGAACTGAAGAACTTCTATACAAACTGGAAAAAATCTCCGTGCACTGATGCAAAATGAAATGAGCAGAACCAAGAGAACATTATACATAGAAACTGAAACATTGTGGAACGATCAAATGTAATCAACTTTGCTAATAGCAATGCAATGATACAGGACATTTCTGAGGGACTTATGAGAAAGAATGCTATCCACATCGAGGGAAAGAACTGTGGGAGTAGAAACGCAGAAGAAAAAAAAAGAATGTGAGGGTTTGGTTTTTAAAAGATTACTAACAAATTGAAAATATGGAAAGAGATATTGAGTGATAATACATGTATAACCCAGTGGAATTGCTTGTTGCCTCCAGGAGAGGGGAGGGAAAGATGATGAATCATGTAACCATGGGGAAATACTTTAAAATAAATAATTTTTTTTTTATTTTTTAAAAAAGAGTCTCCACCAACCACAAGTGTCTATCAAGTATAGAATCCTCAATTCAGCTGTCCTCTGGGCCCTGCAGCTGCCTACCTTGAACAAAGTGGCCATGCTTACAGATCTCCCTCTGATATACTGGCCCTCTTAATTCAGTTAACTCAGAACATCTTCCCCTCTCTGGTTATCTCATGGGGTTTTGAATCTGCATGTTTTGTTCTCATACTTAAACTCAATGCCCCTCCAATCCCAGCATGTTATTTAGAAAATCACAACCTAAGGTCTCTATATTTCCCCCTCCACCTTCAGCATCTAGAGTAGTGTCCCAGAATCTCTCTTCCCACAAGGATTTGGCCCAAGGTCTATCCCCAAAAATCTGAATTTGTCTTAAAGACCTTATTAGAGGACACCTTAATGCTACTTGCCTTGGGGCACATTTTATGGTGCATGACTAGGGTGTTAGAATTTCTAATTACAGCTCTTCCATTTACATCATCTAGTCCAACCTAGTGATTTTACAGATGAGGAAATTAAGGCTCCAAGAGGTTAAATCACTTATTCAAAGTCACCCAGTCAGGGGCAAAGCTAGGTCTTAAAACTTTCTGATTTGAAGACCAGTGCTATTTTGATTATACCACATCCAGGTCAACTCTTCATTTTTATAAAGGGAGAAAATGAGAATCAAAAAAAGGAAATGACCAGTCCAAGTTCATACATCTTGTTCTCATTTTAAAATAATCTTTTCTTTTTAAACCAAAAAACCAAAACTCCCATTTGGGTTAGTCTCTATGACTTAGACTTTTGACACTCAATAGCATTTTGTACATAGTAAATACACAATGAGCAACTAGGTTGCACAATGGATAGAGCACTGGTCTTGGGCATTGGGAAGACTCATCCTCATTAGTTCAAATCCAGCTTTAGACACTCGCTAGCTATGTGATGCTGAACTAGTCAGGTAACCCTGTCTACCACAGTTTCCTCATCTGTAAAATAAGTTGAAAAAATAAAATGGCAAACCACTCCAATGTCTTTGCCAAGAAAATCCAAAATGAAGTCATAAAGATCCCTTTAGTTGAATATATTCTCTTTGTCTTCTCAACTCTCACAATATTTCTTCATGTTTTTTATAAAAGTTATTTGTATCCAAGTTATCATTCAGTTGTTTTTCAGTTATGTACAACTTTTTGTGACCCTTTTGGGGGGTTTCTAGGCAAAGATACTGAAGTGGTTTGCCTTTTTTTTTTTTTTTTGAGGCAAACAGGATTAAATAACTTGCCCAAGGTCACACAGCTGGTAAGTCTCTGAGGCCAGATTTGAACTCAGGAAGATGAATCTTTCTGACTTTAAGCTTGGCGCTCTCGAGTGTTTGCCTTTTCCTTCTCCAGCTTATTTTACAGATGAGGAAACTGAAGCAAACAGGGTCAAATGACTTGCCCAGGGTTGCACAACTAGTAAGTGTCTGAGGCTGGATTTGAATTCAGCTCTTCCTGGCTTTAGGCTGGATGCTCTAGCTACCTTTGTACTACAAAGATGGGATTAACTCTCCCCTGCCCACTTTTAGATTTAATCACCAGAAACTTATATACCCCCACATTTCCTTAAGTGAGGGGAGGTCCCCAACCCACATGCTAAACTGAGTGACAACACAGAAAATGATTGACTTCCTGCAATCCTAAGAAAATTCTAAAACTGCAATTGGTTCATATAAAGTGAAAGGAAGGCACAGGAAGTGATACAAAGAAGAGTCTTTTAAAATAGTTGCATCTTCCTATGACCAGAACCTTCTCCTTTGAACTTGGCCTTGGAAGAGCTCCGGCTGGGAACCTGGGACTGCCTCTGGTGGGCCTACTCTTAGATCTTCTCTTTTGACTACCACATGGGCGAATAAAAGGGCTGACTCCTTTCCTGACTCCTGAAGGGACTAGTGTCCAGAGAGGCCCCCTGCCTTGGGAGAGGCAACGTGCCTGGAACCCTTGCTTTATTCGCCACCAGAACCTCCAATTATGGTTCTCTGGTGAAGGGTTAACGAGTCCTGCCTGGTTCAAACCAGGCCAGAGTAATTATCTAGTGTTGTAAGAAATAAAATGGATATAAAAGCATAGATTTAAAAATATTATGGTTTTTAAAGATTTATTAACGGTCATTAGAAAAATGAAGCCACGTGCCATATTAAGAGTTAGTTTGAAAGACCCGCCATACCGCTACCTCTATCCTGCTTCCGCATCAAAAGAGAGGGTGCCCTTCCAGGCACTTCCTTTTTATTATTCTCTCTCTATGTCATTACACTTCCTGTCTACATGATTACACAAGAGGAATCATGGGAAATGTAGTTTGAAAGAGCCCTAAATGTCCACAGGAAGTTTAGATCAGGGACCTCAAAATTAGTTCAAGGATCCCCAAATTTCCAATATCACAGTGTGATAGGATAGATACCTTCTCTATCCTCTTTCTTATCTCTCTACCTTACTCTTTCTCTCTCTATTTCATAAATAAATTGCTATAAAGTCATCCTGACTTCAGTAATAATTTCGGCAACCACATTTCTCTTATACTTAGTTCAACCTTAATTTTTAACCCTTACAGGATCTAATATATATCTTCTAATAGATTATAAGCTCCCTGTAGGCAGAGACAGTGTTTAATATTTTTTTATATCCCACTGAGACCAACATGAGTCTTGGCACATAGTAGGATCTAACACATTTGATGAATAATTGAAAGAATAAAAGAAACTACGATAAAGGTTGTTGTCAGGGAAAACCCAGAATGGAGTAATGAATAAAATGATGAAACTAGATCAAATCCTGACTCAGGTCCTTACTAGCTATGTACTCCAGGACAAGTCACTTACCTTCTCTGGCCTTGAGCTTCTTCATATGTTAAATAGGTATATTAATAGCACCTATCTCATAGAGTGGTTGGTAGGATCAAATGAAATAATATATGTTAAATGCTTTGGAAACTTTAAATATGAGCTTATTGATTTGGCAAATATTTTTAAATGTCTTTTGTGTTCAAGGCAAGCCCTGAGAATATAAAAATGGCACAGTTCTTTCTCTCAAGGAACCAATAATCCAATAGCTAGATCAGCCACTGTCAAGGCAACCTCATGCAGTGAAGTCAGAGTGAAAATTGCATTGACCACGGGTGAGCAGGAAATTTGAGTCTATTCCTGTTTCTGTCACTAACTCACTGAGTGACTTTGCTTGGGCAAAGTCCCTTAATTTCTCTGGGCCTCAGTTTCCCAGTTTGTAAAGTGATGATCACTTCAGTCCCTTCCTCATCTGAGATCTTTAAGTCCGTGATTCAGAGCCACTAGAAGGCAGAGCGGTGTGGAAATCAAGGATTCAGAAAAGAAACTCAATCATCCACATGGATGATCAGAAGCCAGGTGGTGTGCCAAAGCAAGATGGGAAATAATAGGTGGATGGACCTCTCCCCAGATCTGGCTGAAGTCCAAAAACTTTATATATTTCCTGTTAAAGGAGTCTGTCCCATCTGAGGCCCAGCTAAAGAAATCTCTGAGAAAAAGCTCCAGCCTGGGAATGAGATGACCCATATTCTTGCCCTAACTCAAATACTGGGCTTCCCTTAGTCCAGGGGTCGGCAACGTATGGCTCTTTCTGCAGGAGCCATAAAGTCAATTTTTTTTCAGGTGCTGTTACAGGAGCGCACTGTGAGCACTGTACGGCTCTCACGAAATGACATTTTAAAAAATGTGGTGTTTATGGCTCTCACGGCCAAAAAGGTTGCCGACCCCTGCCTTAGTCACTTCCCTCAGTGTCTTTACCTTTAAAATGGGTAGATTGGACCAGGTGATTTCTCAGTTCTCTTCAAACACTCAACATTTTGTCTTCTGTATCCTAAGGCCCCTTGAAGCTCTAACGCCATATTCTATGCTTTAAGATCCCTTCCAGCTCTAAAAATTCATAAGGAGAGCAATTTACTTCTAGACCACTAAAATCATGAGACCCAGGGGCAATTCAAGAAGAATATTTCTTTTACTCACCCTTACTTTCTGTTTTATAACTGATACTAAGTATGGATTCCAAAGCAGAAGAGTGGTAAAGGGCTAGGCAAAGGGAGTTAAGTGACTTGCCCAGGGTCACACACCTTGGAAGTGTCTGAGACCACATTTAAACTCAGGACATCCAGTCTCTAGGCCTGGATCTCTAGTCACTGAGCCATCTAGCTGTCCCTAGTGTAACGATTAAAAATGATAAAGACTGATAAAATGAGGGAAATTAGTAGTTTAATTAAAGCCATGGCCATATTGATAAAATATATAATTTGACCACGCATCTGATAAAATCTCTTCAAAGATACCGCCAGTGCTGCCCATCCTCACTACGTAGCCAAGAGGTTGTCTCAAAACCCGACCTCCGAATTTAAGCTGCCCTATACGTTGGATACATCCACACGTCTCAAAACCAGAAACCCATTGGATCACGGGGGATGTAGTCTCAAAGTTCCCCACATGTGCACAGGAAGTTTGTAAGATACTTTTAAATGGCACCTCCCTGAATTCCAAACACACACTAGAAGGATATACATTTTTTAAACCACCATCACTTTTTTAAACCCTTACCTTCCATCTTAGAATCAATACTGTATGTGGTTCCAAGGTAGAAGAGGGGTAAGGGCTAAGCAATGGGCTTAAGTGACTTGCCCAGGGTCACAAATCTAGAAAGTGTCTGAGACCAGATTTGAATCCAGGACTTCCTATCTCTGGGCCTGGCTCTCAATCCACTGAGCCACCCAGCTGCCCCACTCTACCATTTTTTCAACAATGAAATTCACTCTAGATTTCTGCTAAGTATCAGTCACACAGCCTAATAGTTGGCAACTATCCAATATCAGTGCCAATGCAGACCCACCTCCCTATGGGGAAACAGCCCCAATAACCTTGCTCCATGAAGGCTGATGGAGGCTCTTCTCCCATGTGCCTGGACCCCGAAAAGGATGCAGAGCTAACTAAATAGAGCTCAAGGGCTAAGTTCCAAATAGGAAATAAACCTTCCCCAAACTTTGTCCAATGATCTAACTATAATAATAACAAATGTAAGATCTGGAGTCAGGGGTCTGAGGTCCAAATCCTGGCTCTGCTACTAATTACCTGCATGACCTTGTACTTAAAAGTACTATATGGGTAGCTCAGTGGCTCAGGGGAGACAGTGCCAGGCCTGGAGTCAGAAAGATTCATCTTCATAAGTTCAAATCTAAACACTCAGCTGTGTGACCCTGTTGGCCTCAGTTTCCTTATCTACAAAATGAGCTGGAGAAGGAAAGGAAATGGTAAATCATCACAGTTTCTTTGCCAAGAAAATCCAAAATGGGGTCATAAAGAGTCAGACACAATTGAGAAACAGCTGATGAAACAACAATAAAGTCCTATATAAACATGAGCTATTAATCTGGCAAATATTTTTAAGTGCTTTATGTTCAAAACAACACCGGGAGACAGCTAGGTGGCACAGGGGATAGAGATCCCAAGCTTGGAGATGGGAGGTCCTGAATTCAAATCTGGCCTCAGATATTTCTCAGCTGCGGGCAAGTCACTTAATACTCTTTGCCTACACCTTGCCTTTCTGTCTTAGAGTTGCTTGTAAGATGGGAGGTAAGAGTTTAAAAAGTCCTCCTTCTCCTTTTCCTCCTCCTCCTCCTCCTCTTTCTACCTTCTTCCTTATTTTTTGAGGTTTCCCCCAGAAAATGACTAATATGGAAAAAATGTTATCATGTACATGTAAAATCCATATCTGATTGCTTCTTGTTTCTGGGACAGAGGAAAAGGAGTAAGGAAAGGAAGGTGAGGAGGAGGGAGAGAATTTGGAATTCAAAAAAAGTTTTTAATGAATGTTAAAAATTGTTTTCACATGTAATAAGAGAAAAATAAAATATTACCTTAGGAAAAAAAAAGTTTAAAAAGAAAAAGACTCAACACTGGGCACTGAGAATACAAAGATCACTTCAATGTTTAACTTAACCTTTTTGAGCCTCAGTGTTCTCTTCAACAAAATGGGAGCAGGGGTTGGGGAATGGGGCAATATAGGATATCTAAAGGCCTTTCCAGCCATAAAGACTATAAGAACTGCAAAGCTTGTGGCTTCTTATTTCCACAGCTCTCTTCACTGAACCTGTGTTCCTCATGACCCAACTTGATCAGGGGGCATAGAAATGTAAGGTTGAAAGCCACAAAGGCTCTTAGAGCCTTTCTAATCTACCTCCAATTTCATTTTATAGATGAGGAACCTGTGTCCAGAGAAGTTAAGCAATTTGCAGTGCAGAGAAAGGGCTGTCCTTGGAACCAGGATGACCTGAGTTCAAGCCCTACCTCTGACATAATCTGGTGAAATGATCTTAGGCAAATCATTTAACCTTCTCAATGCTTTACTCAACTTTCTAAGGTTATAGATTATAGAGAATGTGCCAAGCTGGCCTGGTATCAATGAAATCATAGGTCCAGTCCCCATCCCCAACCCCCATCTCCATCCTCATTCCCATGCCCATCTCCACTCCCATCTCCATTCCCATCTCCACTCCCATCTTCCATCCCCATCTCCACTCCCATCTCCATCCTTATCTCCATCCTTATCTCCACTCCCATCTCCATCCTTATCTCCATCCCCATCTCCACTCCCATCTCCATCCTTATCTCCATCCCCATCTCTACTCCCATCTTCCATCCCCATCTCCACTCCCATCTCCATCCTTATCTCCATCCCCATCTCCACTCCCATCTCCATCCTTATCTCCATCCCCATTTCCACTCCCATCTCCATCCTTATCTCCACTCCCATCTCCATCCTTATCTCCATCCCCATCTCCACTCCCATCTCCATCTTTATCTCCATCCTCAATCCTATCCCCATCTCCATCCCCATCTCTACTCCCATCTTCATCCTCAACCCCATCTCCATACTCATCTCTATTCCCACTGCACTCCCATTCTCAGGCTTAAAAGCTTCCATCTCTGATTGTAAATCAGTGCTCTTCCCACAAGCCCACACTGCTTCCTCTTATCCTGCTCTTTGAGAATGGTCCATACCACTTTTTTAAATGTTTAAAGTGTTTTCCTACTCAGCCATATGAGATAAAAGGCAGAGAACTGTGGGCTTTGGCCTATGTGACCTTGGTAAATTTCTTTCCCATCCCCAAATCTCAGTTTCCTATAAAATGGGAATATCAATGCTTACACTTTCTATCTTGTAGTGATATTGTTAAGAAAACACTTCAAGAACATTTCAGCCAAGTAGGAATTTGAGCAAATAAGGCCCCAGAGGCCCTGGAAGGTAACCTGTTGCTGCCATGCTAAAGTGAGGTGTAACCAGGCCCCAATGAGAGAATTCCAGTGCATGGGCCCAAGGCTCTGGACTCATGCGGTGTTCTTGGGCTGACTTTCCTCTAGTTTTAATAGACTTTCAGAATAAGAGCAGGTTGCTAAGGCAAACTTTAATGAGCCATTGATTTTTCAGGCAGGAAGCTGCTACCACTAATGCCTTGCCTCTTAATGGATGGGGGAAATGCAAAACATTCTTGGGAGGAAGGAGGCCATCCCCGGCCTTCCTGATGCTCCATGGACAGCAGCTTCTAGGGAGAACGTTAGAGGACAACAGGGCCTGATTTCAGTGGCATTAACCCCAGAAGAGGCCTATCTCCCCACCACCACCAGCTGATTTTCACATCAGGCTTGTCATGCAACTTTCTTGTATCATCTCATTTCTGCCATTTTTGACTTAATTCCATTTAATCAGCAGTCACTGAGAGCCTATTGTACCCAAAGCTCCATTCTGGGTGAACAATTGGTTTGCAAAAGATAGAGCTCCTGTCTTAAAAGGAAATTATATTTTATTAAGTAGGAGAAAAAGATAAGTGGTATTTTTATAACTGACTTTGTTAGGGTTTTTCCCCACTACCCAGAAATCAATCTGGATTGATTTTCTCTAGAGACAGGGACAGAACCTGGGCTATCATCAATATAGGGTCCTCAGGCCTCTCTGTGAATATAGGTGAGCACCATTTTGCAGCTTAGAGTCTTAGAGCTCCCTTGTGCCCTAGGAAATTAAATAACTTGCCCAGGGGTCTCACAACCTGTCTTTTTTTAACTCTTACCTTCTACCTTAGAACCATTGGAACCATGTCTTGAGAAAAGGGCCCAGCCTGCTTCTTTCCTCCATACCCATGAAAGGACCGATAGGACAAAAATACCCCATTCATGTCACCATCTCTCCTCCTACCAAATCACTGGTCAGGGGATTCCTCTCTCTAATCTCTAGAGTGATAAGAGTACTTGGAATGGGGTGGGGGGTGAGCTGGGTGACTCAGTGAATTGAGAGCTAGGCCTAGAGACAGTTCAAATCTAGCCTCAGACACTTCCTAGCTTTGTGACCCTAGACAAGTCACTTAACCCTCATTGCCTAGACCTTATCATTCTTCTGTCTTAGAACCAATACTCAGAAGACTTGAATAGGCAAAATTTATAACAACAAGGCAGGTAAAAAAGCTTTGGGCAAAGCAGGGATCTGGTAAATATTGAATGAAATTATTCCCAGTTTTACCTTCTACCCTGCTTCTCACACTCATTTGGCCATAGACAATTTACCAAAAGTCCCAAGGCCTTAGTTTCTCCATCTTTAAATTAAAGATAGTCTTACCCGCCTCACATTGATATAAAAAAAATAAATAAATAAACAAAGTCATCATCATGAAGATGATTGAAGAATAGAATGAGTAATACATGAGCTATTTATTGGTCTATCCATCTTTCATTCCCTTTTTCTTTCTTTTTTTTCCCATCATTCAATTACAAAAGGCGGTGATTTTATCTACCTGTGTAATACGCCATAGAACATTCAATATAAAAGAATAATAAAAAGATACAGATTTGTTCTGGACTATTTTTCTATTTCCATCAAAAAAGATGATAATGACATTAATAATAATAACAATCTATATTTATATATCGCTTTCTAATTTGCACAGTTTTCTCTTTATATCTCATTAGATCAAGGGACTTCCAACATAGGATGTTAGAACTGAAAGAAACTGGGAAGATGATCCAGTCCAATTCTATAATTTACAGGGTCAGTATTAAAGGGGGGAAGTAACTTGCCTAAAGTCACACAGCTAATTGGTAGGACAGCCAGAATCTCCTCTGAGTGACAAAGTGGAAAGTGCATGGAGTCATTTTTAATACATAGAGGAAGGAAAAAAAGGAAATAGGGTGTTTTGTTACTACTTTGTTAAGTTCAATATATGCATTTTATTTTTTTAATCCTTACTTTCTGTCTTAGTAACAACACTAAGACAGAAGGACAAAGGCTAGGGAAATGGGATTAAGTGACTTACTCAGGGTTACATAGCTAGGAAGTATCTGAGATCAGATTTGAACACAGGGCCTCCAAAACCCAAGCCTGGAACTCTATCCACTGTGACACCTAGCTGCCCCTCAACTCTGCAATTCTTTGTTCTAAGATTTATCCCAACTCTAACATTCTGTGACTCTCTGATCATTTATTCAATAAATATTTATTAAACACCTACCATGACTTCTAGGGATAGAGCCAAGATGGAGGAGTAATCCTCAGCAGCCACCATGAAAATCCTCTCTGACCAATGATTAAAATATTGCCATAAGGGGCAGCTGGGTAGCTCAGTGGAGTGAGAGTCAGGCCTAGAGACAGGAGGTCCTAGGTTCAAACCCTGCCTCAGCCACTTCCCAGCTGTGTGACCCTGGGCAAGTCACTTGACCCCCATTGCCCACCCTTACCAATCTTCCACCTATGAGACAATACACCGAAGTACAAGGGTTTAAAAAAAATACTAAAAAACAAAAAATATTGCCATAAAATGAATAAAGGAGTGAAAGAACCAACAAGGAGACAGAGTGAAACAACTTTCAAAAAAAGAAAAACCCAAATAGTAGGCAACAAACTTCTGGGGCACTGGGTTGAGAGGAGAATAGGCCCAGAAAGAAGCTATAGCAAGGAGAGAAGAGCAAGCCACACACCCCACATCCCACATCTGCTGTCCAAGGTTCAGGAACCTATTCCCAAGCCAACATCCAGACCCTGAGATCTTGTCTGAGCAAATAGAGGTACAAGTCAACCCATATACCTTGAAATTTCAAACCTATGGAGAAGTCTGGAGCCCCAGGCTAGAGAATTCTAATCTGGGCTTGAGACAAAGATTTAATTCACATTTTGAGGTGGATAATAGTACTAAGTACTAAGTATTTATCTTTTTGCCTAGAGCTCAGGGCAGAGCTCTAAGACAGGACAATCAAGGCTGTGTCTGATTGGATCAAGTACACCTTGAGACCAAAAACTTGAGACTAAGCCTGAGACTAGAATTTGATCAGTCCCTGACCTGATCAAGATCAGAGTGAAATCAAAAGCTTACACCTAAGCCTGAGGCAAGTCTTTAAGCATCAGGAGAGTCAATTGAATCAGCAGGGGAGAGGACTTTCACAGCTCTGAGCCCTCTGGTCATCACATCATCTCCCAAGCCAAAATTAGGAAAAATGAGCAAACAACAGAAAAAGCAATTAACTCTTAAGAATTTTTATGGAGACAAAGAGCAAGGCACAGACACAGAAGGAGAGAGTGAAAGCAAAGGAAACACAACCAAAGTCCAAAAGAAAAATATGAATTGTACTGATTCCTGGAAGAAGATTCTGGAAGAAATAAAAAAGGACTTCAAAAAAATTAAGAGAGACAGAAGAAAAGTGGGAAAGAGAAATGAAAGTGATGCAAGTAGAAAGGAAAGTAATGCAAGAAGAAATGGGCCAATTGAAAAAGGAAAACCAAAAACTGACAGGAAAATCAGGTCTTAAAAATCAGAATTGAGGGGGCAGCTGGGTAGCTCAGTGGATTGAGAGTCAGGCCTAGAGACAGGAGGTCCTAGGTTCAAATCTGACCTGAGACACTTCCCAGCTGTGTGACCCTGGGCAAGTCACTTGACCCCCATTGCCCACCCTTACCACTCTTCTGCCTTGGAGCCAGTACACAGTATTGACTTCAAGACAGAAGGTAAGGGTTTAAAAAAAATCAGAATTGACCAACTAGAAACTAATGATTTCATGAGAAATCAAGAAACAATAAAGCAGAATCAAAGGAATGAAAAAACAGAGGAAAACATGAACTATCTTATTGAAAAAACAACTAACCTAGAAAATAGACTTAGGAGAGACAATTTGAGAATTATTGGACTACCTGAAAGCCACAATCAAGAAAAAACCTTGGATATCATAATCCAAGAAATTATCATAAATAACTTCCAGGAGATCCTCAAACAAGAAAATAACAATGAAATTGAAAGAATTCACAGATCACCTCCAGAAAGAAATCCTCAAATGACAAGTTCCAGGAATATAATAGCTAAATTCAAGAGCCACCAAGCCAAGGAAAAAATACTTCAAACAGCCTGAAAAAAACCATTCAACTACCAGGGAGCTACAATCAGAATCACACAGGACCTAGAAGTTTCTACATTAAAGGATTGAAAGGCATGGAATATGATATTCAGGAAGGAAAAGATTTGAGTTTACAACCCAGAGTCACCTATCCAGCAAAACTGAGTATATTCTTTCAGGAGAAAAAATGGACATTCAATAAGGTAGAAAATTTCCATGCATTCTTGAGGAATAAGCCAGACCTAAACAAAAAATTTAAGGTCCAAATATGAGACACAAGAGAAGCCCAAAAAGGTAAATAAGAAAGCATTAAGGTCAAAATGTTTATATGTCTACATGGAAAGAGGGGTCCTATAATTCTCAAAAATTACTCTTACTTGTAGAGAAGATATAAAGAATTTACTCAGAAAGAAGATGGAAAAGTAAGCTGATTATGATATGATATATATGTAAATGTGATGATATGGAACAATATGTATGTATTATATGATATGTATGTATATGAATGATATGTAAAAAACACCTACCATGTACAGGGCCTTGAGCTTGACACTTTGGGAGATGGAAATTTAGGCAAGACATAATCCATGTCCTCATGGAATTTACAGTTTAGTAGGGCAGAAACACAGAAATCTATAATGTACACTATTTCATGATAAGTGCATTAAAGAGAGGCAGAAAAAAATATATATAAGGTCCAAGGGTGAGGATTATTCTCAACATTCTGATCAGTTCACCTTGCTCCCTTATTAATATGTCTTCACTATTCCAAATCTTTATTTTCTCCTTCCTGCATTCTTTCATACTTCCTCTTTGGCTTTTTCATCTTCCTTCATTCATTGATGCCATGGGGGGTTTTCCCCCAAAACTCTTCTTCTCATTTGAGCCCTTATATTTTCCATTTTCCCATCCTTCTCATATACCATTATGTTTTTGCCAAAACCATGGAGCACTGTACAGTGAGCTGTTAAGTTCCTGGGAAAGATGTGAACTGTGGCTTCCTGGACAGTCACCAGATGCCACTACCCACCTGATGCACACACTCAATCAGAACAAAATATTTATGAAAATTCTCCCTCTGGGAGAAAGATATTATAATCATGATCATAAAAGCTTGGTGGATTTATTGTTAGACTGGCAGGTTTCCATACACCAACCACCTTCAGGGGAAGATTTATTAAAGAGGTTAAAAAGAGGGGAGGGAGGGGTCTAAGACAAGGTAACATTTCCAGAAATACAAATACATTTGCTTCATCTGAAGAAAAATGACTTTTCAAATGTAATGACTTTTTTTTCTTTTCCAGGGTCCATCTCTGCCATCTAGAGGCATAATGATTTCAACACTGGCCCTTGAGTGAGGAAGACATGAGTTCAAATACTACTTAAGGCATTTACTAGCTGTGTGAGTGATCTTGGGCTAGTCATTTAATTTCTCTTTACTTCTTTGTTTTTCTCAGTTATAAAATAGGGGAGGAAAATAGCACCTACCTTCCAGGGTTGTTGTAAAAATCCAATCAGATGATATTTGTAAATAGCCTAGAACATTATCTATATAAATGTTAGCTATCATTATTATTCCATGAAGTATTTCCATTCAGTTAACCATCCATTATATGGAGGATTGATAAAGGGAGTTCACCAAATCCTTAATGAGCCTAAAGAGAGGTAAATTTTTGTTATTATGGTTGAGTTGTTTCTATCTTGTTGGATTCTTCACTCTCCCATTTGGGATTTTCTTGGCAGAGATACTGGAGAAGTTTGCCATTTCCTTCTCCAACTCATTTGACAAATGAGGAAACTGAGACAAAAGGGTTGAGTGATTTGCCCAGGATTACAAAACTAGTAAGTGCCTGAGGCTAGACTTGAACTCCAGTCTTCCTGACCCCAGGAACACTGTATCCACTATGCCACCTAGCTGCTCCTTTATGTGAGACTTTTAAAAACATCATCTCCTTTCAAGTATGGCTATGCTCTTTGACATCTTATGAAAAAGTACCAACCCCTAATTTTATCTCAGAGACTGAGGCTACCTCAAGATGAACTGATTGGTTAGGAGTTACCTTTTGACAACTTTTAAGGGGAGGTTTCAGTGAATGGGATTCCCACTACCCAAAAAAAAAGATGGTTTGGTTGGATAGGATTTGGTTTAGTAGGATAAGAAAACCTTCCCACTACAAAAGAAAGCTGATACATTGTTAGTTATTACTTTTTTTGGTTTTTCCCTCCAAGGGGATAAACCAGAGGGCTGCAGAATGGACCAAGGTTATACAACTGCTAAGGATTGCCTTTGGGAAGAAACACATAAGGATTTCATGTTTTCCCATTGAAGGAAGAGAAAATTTTCCTAGGCAGCATGATCCTGCCTCTAGAAAATCTTGGGCACTGAATTCTGTAGGGGTCAAATTCAGAGTAATTCCAATTTCAATAGGTTGGATATCTTACTTTCCAAAGAGAAGGGGGAGGGAAGTTCCAAGCAGTTTGCCTTTAGAATATACAAGAGGATTGGCCACATTGAACCCCAAAAGTTGGAAAAGCAATAAGGAAAATTATTAGTTATGACATGGGAGGAGGGAAGACCTATATTTTGCTCTTAACCAAAAATTATTCAGGTAACATAGGTCCAATAGGAAGGGGTTTTGGGATTTGTTCATTTGTTTGTTTTGTCCAGCAGCCCCAAATTATGCTTTTGCTTTCCAGGGAAGCTCAAGCCACGGGATGTCAAGAAGAATCTGAAAGGGACTATGTTAAAACAATGTCAATGTTATGTCCCTTTGGCAATGTAAGGGGTAAAAATTAAAGGGTTGGACTAAATATATAAGAAATGTAGTTGCCAGAAATTATTACTCAATTCAGAATGACTTTTTATGGTAGTTTATTTACAAAAGGAGAAAGAGTGAAAGTAAGGAAATCAGTGAGAAAGTAGGTAATTACTCCAGCCCAGTCTGAACCAGCAGGGTTTCAGAGGCCCCAGCAAAGGGGCCCAGAGATAAATTACACAAGAGTTTTAGCCACAAGGCCTCCTCCAAGACAAGGGGCCTCTCTGGAGGCTAGTATCTCTCAAAAAAAGCCAGGAAGGTTTGTACCCCAAAGAGATCATTAATAAACAGACTTGTACGAAAATATTTATAGCTGCACTTTTTGTGGTGGCAAAAAACTGGAAAAGGAGGGTATGCCCTTCAATTGGGGAATGGCTGAACAAATTGTGGTATATGCTGGTGATGGAATACTATTGCGTTCAAAGGAATAATAAACTGGAGGAATTCCAGGTGAACTGGAAAGACCTCCAGGAATTGATGCAGAGTGAGAGGAGAAGAGCCAGAAGAACATTGTTCACAGAGACTGATATACTATGGTAAAATCGAATGTAATGGGCTTCTGTACTAGCAGCAATGCAATGACACAGGACAATTCTGAGGGATTTATGGTAAAGAACACTACCCACATTCAGAGGAAGAACTGCAGGAGAGGAAACATATAAGAAAAACAACTGCTTGAACGCATGGGTTGGGGCGGACATGATTGAGGATGTAGATTCGAAACTACCACACCAATGCAACTATCAACAATTTGGAAATAGGTCTTGATCAATGACACATGATAAAACCAGTGGAAATGGGCATCAGCATGGGTGGGGGGAGGGGTGCGGGGGGTGAAGGGAAAAGTAGGAGCATGAATCATGTAACCATGTTAAAAACGAATATTAATAAATGTTTTAAAAAAAAAAAAAAGCTAGGAAAGGGAGTCAGTCTTTTTCACTCACCCATGTGGTAGTTCTAAGGGAAAAATCTAAGAGAGGTCTGAGATCCCAAGCTGGAGCTCCTTCAAATTCAAGTTGAAGGTGAAAGATCTGTTCACAGGACATTCTTGCCACTTTTAAAGACCATGCCTTTGGTCACTTCCTGTGCCTTCCTTCCACTTTACGTGGACCAATTATAGCTAAAGCTTTGCTTAGGACTGCCCAGGAGGCAATCAGTTGATTCTGATTTGTTACCCACTATCACACATGTGGGTCACAGACCTCCCCATACTTAAGGATAAGTGGGATGTATACACTTCTGATCCATATTCACAGCAATTCCAAGTTCATTTCCCTTCTGAGGAGAGTTTATAAATCTTTATAAGAGATTTGTTGTTTGCTTTTTTATCTATTTGTGGATTCCTGTGAGTCCTTTATGTCTTCTTATTTTCTTTGGCAAGAAATAGACTGTCCTCTACCCAATATGTGCTTATTATCTTGAGAGTTTATACAGAAAGTAGGAATCTTGTTACATCATTTTTGGAAATCTAGACAAAAGCTATCCTTGCATATCCATATTCATCAATTTCTCACAGTAAATTCTAGGTGGGATAAAGCCAAAGAGTTAATTTAAGAATGTCCATAAGATCAGATCCTGTCTGTGTAACCCCAGGATTGTGAAGGATATGGGCCATGGATTATATCAATATATGGTGCCCATAACATCCCATAAATTCTTACCACATTTATTGCCTATCCCACTCATTTGGCCCTTAGACATATATAAGCATACTTCATTTTCCCCATCCCCTCACAATATAGTCTTTAAAATTATCTTACAAAGTAAATCATCCTTTCCTTCAGGAGCATAGTTATACATAAGAGCTTCTTTCCCAACCGTGGACTTGATGTCCAAAAAATCATAGAGGTAACCAATAACTATAAATATCTATAATAATTTTTTTAAAAATAAAATTGTGCTTCCAGTCCTATATAAATGGGCATACATTTCCCAGATATAGTGGTTGTTGCTAAGCTTTTATTAGGCCTCAGTTCCTTTACCTCTAAATTTTTTTTAAAAATTGATTTAGTGGTCTTTGAGCTCTAACATTATGTGCTCTATGTTCTAACTCTGATGTTATATTCTGAAATCCCTTCCAATACAAATATCCTATGTTCTGTCTTCTAAGGATCCTTCCCATTCCAACATTCTCTGTTCTGTGTTATAAGGACTCTCTTAAACTGCCCTCTGGTTCCTTTGTTGGTCGATCATCTATCCATATGGGTATCCCTTCCACATTTCAACTTTCTTTATCATGGTTTAGATATATCAAGGTCAACACAAGAAATTAAATGGCAATTTGGGGGGGGAGTTTTGAGGAAGCCACATATTTCACAGAAAAAGTCTAGACCCTCATAAATGCATTATATGAGTACATCGTGTTGTATAATATCAACAAATTTTATCTTTTAATATCATAAATATACACATAAAAGAAAAAGAAAAATCAGACTTCTCTGGTAGAGAAGGAAAAGCCAAAAAATTTTACTTGAATCTTCCAGATCTCAAGAGTACTCTACCCCTAATCCCTAAAATGTGAAAGATATACCTATATTTATTAGCCCTTACCACCACCGGGGACAAAAAATATAAAATAAAATATAAAATACAAATACAAATGCAAAAATGAGACAATCCTTGCCCTCAAGGAGTTTATAATCTGTGTGTCCAAGGCCATTTTCTACCTTTCCCCATGTCTATGAACTTGCAAAAAACTAAGTTAAAGTAAAAGAACTAAATAAATTGGCTTTGGATCTAAAATCCGGACCCAAAAAAGGGAAAAATCAAAGAGTCAGAAATTTCAGATGTCAAGGAAAAACAAAAAAGATCAATTTTGGAAAGGTATTGTGGTATAGTTTATAGAACATTGATTCTCAGTCCCCCATTCAGATGAAATTAAAGTTATTGAGGGTCTATCAGAAGCTTTTGAGGCAATCTCTAGACAAAGGTTCTTAACCTAGAATCTATGAACTTGGTTTTTTTTAAGTATTTTGACAGTGACCTTTCAATATAATTGGTTTCTTTTATAATCTTATGTCTTTTATTTTTTGCATTTAAAAAAATATTATTGGGGGTAACTGGGTGGCTCAGTGGATTGAGAGCCAGGACCAGAGGCAGAAAGCCCCAAGTTCAAATCAAACTTCAGACAATTCTTAGCTGTGTGACCCTGGGCCAGTCATTTAACCCCCATTGCCTAGTCCTTACCACTCTTCTGCCTTGGTGTCAATACATAGAATTGATACTAAGACAGAAGGCATGGATTTTGAAATATATATCTTATTCTGAGGTGTCCAGAGGTCTCAACAGATGGTCAAAGAAAGTCTCAAAGTGGAGACTGAACCCCTCTGGCCAGAGTATCTCCTGGGCTAGAGAGATGTCCAGCATGGCTGACTGCTGCCCCTCTAATGCTCGAGTTCTTTAAATGGAGGCTTGTCAGGGGGGTTCCAGGCACACGCTGGACTAGATGTCCTCTGAATCTCTTCCAAATCTGAGCTTCTGTGAGTCTGCCACTCAGACCTCAGTTTTGCTGCTCTCTAGCAAGCTTTGCCTTTGCTAGAGGATGGAATTGTTGGCCTTGACAGCTGGGGCTGATGAGCTGTGCTCCCAGAGTGCCCCCTCCCCAGAACAAGGACTTCCACCCCTCGTTTCTTCAAAGTCATTAAACACATGTTTACTTTTGCTAATTGATATAAATGACTTTCCTTTCTCGGTGACTCAGTGTTGAACACTTCCAAATTAATTGGATTTGAACAGGAAAATTAAGTATTTCAATTTGCCATCTTTCAAGATGACAGAATAGGGAAAAAGATTCTACTCAAATTTTATAAGAGAATATTTGACCCAATGAAATGCAGTTGGGAAGGTCAATGAAAGTGGTCAGGACTGGATGAGGGAAGAGGGTGAAATACATTAAAATAATGGCTCCCATCAATATAGCTAATAAACAGGAGAGCCAGGAATCAAGCCAAGACTTCTAACCCTGAGAGATTCCAAGTGCTCTTTCTTTTCTTTTTTAAACTCTTATCTTCCATCTTAAAATAAATACTGAATATTGGTTCCAAGGCAGAAGAGCGGTAAAGGCTAGGCAATGGGTTTAAATGATTTGCCCAGGGTCACACAGCTAGGAAGTATTTGAGGCCAAATTTGAACTCAGGACTTCTTGTGTCCAGGTTGAGTTCTCAATCCACCTACCCTGATTCCAAGTGCTCTTATTGCTATATCAGATTAGAGAGAAGAACACCCTGCCCCCAACCAGTTTTATTTATTTATCTTTATTTTTAATTTTTATTTTCTATTTATTAATATTTTATTAACATATTCATTAATCACTTATTTAGTTATGTATTAAATATTTATATTTCTAAATATCATCTTCATTATTTATCCATTTGTCATTAATTTAATATTAATATTATTCATCACCCAGTGATTTGATAGGGGAGAGCTGAGGACAAGAATGGAATTTTTTTTGTCCTTTTAGTCCTTTCTGAAACACGGGTATGGAAGAAAGAAGCAGCCTGGACCCATCTCTCTGGATGGTGCTTTGCCACCTGGATAGTAACAGAATAAGGAAGGTCATGGCATGATCTGGGAGAATGGGAAAGCCATCGCCGTAGTCAACAGCCCTAAGTAGTGTCCCCCATCGTTCACCCAAGTCTCGCTCATGGGACTAAGTCAGAGGCCAGGCCTGGAGCATGGGCCCACTGCGAGCCATTTTTCTTTTGAGAGGGGGAGGTTTTAGTCCAAGTGCACCATACTTTTTCGATTAAAAAAAACACTTAGTGGGTAGCCTATGTTGGGGTTGCCCACAACCAGCGCATAAAACCAGGGACAGTGAGGATTTTCATTGCTGGTATTGCCGCTCACGAGGCTTTCCCTACTGGTTTATCTGCTGGGGAATCAGGGCAAAGGAAGGTATCTGACACTGGCGCCCTCAGAGTCTGCTAAGGTAGGAGCGGTCACTACAAAGCGAGGCAGCTCAGACCAGGCGCAGGGATGCCACCACCATGAAAAGCTAAACGTCCAGTCTCTCCCACTCATCCACTTCCATCTTCTCTGCCTTGAATTTCTGTTCCTTCACTAAACCTCCTGCTTGTCTATTCTCCCTGGATTTCAGCCCTTGAAGAAAACCCAAGCTGCTAGCCCAGCCCAGCCTTGGGTTTGCGCTCTTGGGATGGGGAAACTGGTCCACGAGAGGCCAGGCCTTAGAGGATGCTCAGATCGGCCCTTGCTGCTGGTTCATACAGAGCACGTGCTGAAATTTCTTGCCTAGTTCCAATCCAACGCATGGAATTTGGGGAGCCAGTCTAGAGGTCATGAGGGAACCGTGTGATGATGAAAACTGGCTTCAGAGACAGGACTGATGACTCGGTGCTCTAAAATAAGAAAATGTAGATATGAGAATAAAAGCAAGAAATAACACCTTGTTTCTACCCCAATTAAAAAGTTAGAAGGCCCAAACCTGGATCAAGAAAAAAAAAAAAACTGATGAAGTACCACCAAAATATATCATCAGAACTGGATCATTTTCAGTTTATATACTAAGAGGAAAGCTAAAAAACTTTTTTTTGTCCATGTTAGTCTTTATATATATATATCCTTTATATATGTCCACATTCAGGGTGTGGATCAGAAACCCACAAACTCTACAATATGTCCCACATAGGGAAATACTTCTGTTGGGGGATTTTCTTTGTCATTTAGTTTGCTATATTATTTAATTAATTCTTTTATTTTGAACTAATATTCTGGTAAAAGAAACATTCATGAGCCATCATTTGAATAGATTCAAAATATGTTTAAAATATATACCAAGAAGCCTGGGTTCGGTAAAGAAATGGCCCAGGGCTTCTGTTCATTTCCTCATGTATTTGGATATGTCACATATCTGGGATGAAACAGCAAGCAAATATTGGGGGATTGGAAATGCTTTCTGGACAAAGAATTGACTCTCTCTAAGAATACCAGTGCATGGGGGCAGCTAGGTGACTCCATGGCCAGAGAGCCAGGCCAAGAGCCAGAGGGGTCCCAGGTTCAAATGTGGCCTCAGATTACTCTGTAGCTCTATAGCCCTGGGCAAGTCACTTGACCCCATTTGCCCAGCCCTTACCAACCCTTCTGCATACTTTAGTATCTATTCTAAGACAAAAGATAAGGGGGGGGGAGGGAGGGAGGGAGAGAGAGAGAGAGAGAGAGAGAGAGAGAGAGAGAGAGAGA
>NC_058131.1:243023546-243035280 GCF_016433145.1 Gracilinanus agilis
GGTCACACAGCTAGGAAGTGTCTGAGTCAAGATTTGAACCCAGGACCTCCCATCTCTGGGCCTGGCTCTCAATCCATTGAGCTACCCAGCTGCCCTTTGTAGAAACAATTTTTTTTAGACCCTTACTTCCATCTTGGACTCAATACTGTGTATTGATTCCAAGGCAGAAGAGTGGTAAGGGCTAAGCAACAGAGGTTAAGTGACTTGCCCAGGGTCACACAGCTAGGAAGTATCTGAGACCAGATGTGAACTCAGGACCTCCCATCTCTAAGCCTGACTCTCAATCCACTGAGCCACCCAGCTGCCCCTCTGTAGAAACAATTTTTAACATTTAACATTTATTTTCAGGCATTCTGGGATACAAATTCTCTTTTGCCATCCAAATTCTCTCCTTTCTTCCCTCCCTTCTCTCCCATTCTCCTTTCCAGACAGTGAGTAATCTGATATAGTTTATACCTGTGCTATTATACAATACAAACTTCCATCTTGTGAAAGAAGACACATATTACACATACAAGAGAAAAATTCATGAAGGAAATAAAATGAAAAATGGCATGCTTCAACCTGCATTCACACTCTATCAACTACTTCTGACATTGGATAGCATTTTTCATCATGAATCCCTTAGACTTGTCTTGGATTCTTGCATTGTTAATATAGTTGTCATTTACAGTCAATCGTCACGCAATATTGCTGCTACTGTGTACAATGTTCTCCTGGTTCTGTTCAATTCCCTTTGCATCAGTTCATATAAGTCTTTCCAGGTTTTTCTGAACTTGTCCAGTTTGTCACTTCTTGTAGCACAATAGTATTCTATTATAATCCTATATCAACTTGTTCAGCCATTCCCCAATTGATGAATATCCCCTCGGTTTCTAATTTCTGGCCACCACAAAAATTGCTGCTATAAATATTTGGTACAAATGTAGAAATCACTCAACTAAGGACATTAATCAATAAATGTGTACTTCAGGCAGAATGGGCAGATAATAATTTGTTCCAGAGGCCAGGAAGGAACCTGAAACAGGTGCTATGGCCAGCTTGGTGCTTGGTTAGACACTGAAGATGCCAAGGTCATCCACTGCATCCTGAGCCTTCACCAATGCCCTGACTTTTGTCTTGCCGCTGGACTTTGATGACTCCAGAAGAGTGAGGCTGATGACTTTGTGCAACTCTACCTCATTTAAATCCAATTCTTGTCCAAATATGTCATTGGTCCTGTTCAAAAACAAAGGATAAGCAAAAACTAAGGACCCCTCTGGCTCGAGCCTAGATTTGCATCAACTGCTGTAGGAAATAAAAGACAAGAGAGGACACACACTCTGCTTTCAAGAAGCTCATGATCTCATTGAAGGGAGAATCTTCATAGGTAGCGATGGACAACCAGCAATAGAAAGCATAAGATAAGTGCCGACTGATTGGTACAGACAGAAAGTGCTAGCAGACTAGGAAATTCAAGGGAGGGTGAGATCACAGAAGGATAGAGGAGGAGGGACCAGGAAGCTGAATAAGAAAGAAGTCTTGTTCAGGGTAGCAAGTCTATCATGTTTCATTGGTACTGGGGGACCCAGTAGCCTAGGTAAGTTCTCTCCAATCTGCTCAATGTGGAATGACTCTAATCCTCTCCTCTGCATCAGGCACTGTGCAGGGCACTGGACTTCAGGGAATTTATATTCTATTAGAAGAAATGACAAGCATATACATAAAATAGATAAAATATACACAATCAATAAATAAAAGAGAATTTCAAGTTATAGACACTAGGAGCTAAGGGCATCAGGAAAGGAATCCTGATGTGTAGGATGTGAAGTATAGCTAGACTTTGGAGGAAGCTAGGCGCTCTAAAGGGTGGAGAGGAGAAGGGAGACTATTACAGGGACATGAGGGACAGTCTATGTGAGAGCAAAGAGAAAGAGGGGAAATGCCATATAAAAACAATAGCAAGAAATTTCATTTAGCTAGACTACAGAATGCATGGAAAAGAATCATTTGTAATAAACCTAGAAAGATGGATGGGAGCTAGGTTGTAAAGGGCTTTCAATTTCAGAGGATCTGAGTTCAATTCCTGACTCTCACTTATTCTCTGTATGACTAGGATCAGATCCCTTAATCTGTCTGGACCTCAGATCCTCATCTGTAATATGAGGTGCCTGGAGGAGATCAGGTCATTTTTATCTTTCCATCAATGATCCTAAGTACAGAAGGGTTTACATCTAATCCTAGAGGGAGTTCCAAGAATTTATTCAGCAGGAATAGTGACATGGTCAGACCTCTGTTTTAAGAATATCCCTTTAAAGGGCAGCTAGGTAGCTCAGCAGCTAGAGAGCCAGACCTGGAGATGGGAGGTTGCAGATTTAAATCTGGCTTTGGACACTTACTTCCTAGCTGTGTGACTCTGGGGAAGTCACTTAACTCCAATTTCATAGAGAGAGGGGGGAGAGAGAAAAAGAGAGAGAGAGAGAGAGAGAGAGAGAGAGAGAGAGAGAGAGAGAGACAGAGACAGAGACAGAGACAGAGACAGAGACAGAGACAGAGAGACAGAGAGAGACAGAGAGAGACAGAGAGAGACAGAGAGAGATCCCTTTAGTAGCTTTGTGACAAATGTATTTGAGAGAGGAGAAACAAAGCAAAGCCAAATGTAACTCCAACACCACATTATTTTCTGGGGCCAGAAAAAGAAAATCAAACTTTTCCTGAACTGAATGCCCAGCCAAGTGCTTAAACTCAAAATATATATTTCAAGTGGATCAGTTTCCCCATCAGTGTGTCACCCAGCATCCTCTTCTTTCCACCAAAAGAGGGCTGAGTTCTGAACTATTTATTATACACTCAAGTTCAGCCCTAGAAGAACATGACTCCAAAGAGAGGAGATGAAGCTTTTCTTGTTGTCTCTGGCTCATTATGTCTGTCTCCATCCTGGAGATCCAGGGAAAATCTATCAAAGCTCAGGTTTTCACTCATCTAAAATCTCCCCTAAGGGGAGTTATCAGGGTCACATCTAGAAATGTTAGTCAATGTACAAAAGCAGTAAATAACAAGTACAGGACAGTTATTTATTTCCTTCACCATGAAAGAAATGCTTAAGCACAAAAAGACCCCTAAGTGCATATTAACCCATATTTAACACATAAACTATAATCTAGCATCTCTACTATACTTTCCCAATGGGTGGAGCAGTGTGATGGTGCTGTAGACAGAGCACTGGGCCAAGAATCAAGAAGACATGAGTTCAAATCTGACTTCTGACACCATCCAGCTGTGTGACCCTGGTCAAATCATTTCACTCTGCCTCCTTTTTCTCATCTGTAAAATGAGCTGGAGAAGGAAATGGCAAACCACTCCTGTATCTTTACCAGGAAAACCCCAAATGGGATCATGAAGAGTCAAACATGACTGAAATGACTGAACAACAAAGCGATAGGTGGGAATATATCCCTGGAGCCTTGTGGCATTGCTGATAAGATTGCTTTCCATTTTAGGCTTGTTTTCCCCAAGCAGCAAGTGTAGGCTTAGGTCTTTGGGGTATTCGTGATCCTGTCAGTATTTCTCCTCCTGTGAGAAGTGGCCTAGCTCTAGGAATCACCTCCCACTGTACCCAGGAACTCCCAGCCTCTCAAATTCCCAGGCATTTTCCTGGGTTGGCAACAATCATCTCTCTAGATTGTTGTCCATTCCATACAAAGAAGAGTTAGCCAGGTTCATGAGGTCTAGTCTTGGACTCGCCTTGTTTTTACTGCCATAGAGAGATGAGAGAAATCCCCTCATCCCCTCCCCATCTCCCCTAGACATCCAAAGAAAAGCTATGCCAGCTATGCCCCAACAAAGAGGCCTCTTGGAAAGAGACCAAAAACTATCTCTTTTCCCTTTTTAGATCCATAGAGTATGTAATTGTTCCTGGCTCAGGAATTCCACTTCAACACAGACCTACCTCCTACCCTGCCAATGAAGATGAAGGGATAATCCAAGAATCCCCTGGTCAAGCAGGTCTTTTAGCAAGGGGCCGGAGCATGTCTCTCCCCATCACGGAGCCAAAGCAAGTGTGCTCCATGAGGAGTTCCCCACCCCTGCTACATTGTAGAACAACAAATATCTATATTTTCACTCTCAGGTAGTCTACAATTCCTCAGAGCCTACAATCTGCAAAATCACAAAGTCATCTAATATGAGAATTAGAAAGACTCTTCAAACATAGATTATTAGAGCTGGACTAGACCTTAGAGAATAGAATCTCTGAGCTGGAGGGGGATGTTTGACCACTTAACACAGGGCACAGTGTACAATACACAATGAAGTCTTATTAACTTAAGTTCAAATCCTGCATTTTCCAGAGAAGTCAGAGGTCCAAAAATGACTTGTTTGAGGTCACACAATAAGCAAGAAGATGTGCTTCCAACTTCAGGAGGAGGCGGGGAGAAGTAAGATAAGATGCTCCCATCTCGATCGGCTGAACAAAGTTTCTTAGGGTGCCAAGCCTTAGCAAAAAAATCACTCTCTTTGAGAAACTAAGATTTACCAACCACTAGTGTAAATGCTTAGTGTACAGAGTTCCGACTCGGTCCCAGATGGAGAGCCATTAATTCTGCCCCTGAAAGCCAGCAACTTGGAGACCCCCTTAACACTGGAAAAACACTAAAGCCCTATCCAAAAATGTTTCACACCAACTCAAGCCAAGTGCACCATGAAGAGAGCCTGAACCCAAGAAAGTTCTCTTAACTTTATAGATAAGCCGCAATTAACTTTGCAGATGGGTTGGAATTATTAGCTAAGCTATTTTTCCATGCCTGACATAATATTCTATTTCAAATCTTGAGATTTAAACATAATACGGTGCTTTAAATCTCTCAGCAAGTTCCTCCTTCCTCCTTTCCCCTGAACTAATAGAACACAGGCAAAAAAAAATCCAGTGAAGTTTTTTGGGGGGTTGTATATCGATAGATAGATATTTTTAATGCCTTATTTTCTTCTCTGTTCACTTCTCCACTATCCCCTGGGGCTAGTCTACAGAGGCCAGAGGCTCCCATGCAAGGACTGAGCCCTGACCATATCTCTGAGGGGTCAGCGCCAACTTCATTTAGTGTGTGGTCAATATTAAGTCTTCACAGGTCTCTTAGCCACTGGTTACTTCATTGCTTGGCAGTGAACTAGGAAAACCCTGAAAGCCACTGCTGAAATTCCTGGCCCGTTGCTAATGCCCAAGAGGACATCAGAGGGTTCCTTCTTTGGAGGGCCATCCCCCATTGGAGGTCTCAGTTCTTCAAAATCATGCTGAATATTCCACCATAAATTAGCTTTATAGGGGATAAAAGCAAGAGAGAGCCAGAGGCAAGATTTATATTACACCTCTCTGATTTATAGCATCATTTTCCTGGCCCAGATCCCTGGGCTTGAGCCTCTAGGGCCCTGGAGCATGCTCCTACGTGTTGCTCATGGCAGGGGTACGGTACACATGGGCCGAAACTATCCCCCACCTCCCAAGGGGCCTCACAGAGGACCCAGGGTCCAGCCTTGGCCTTCAATTTAGATCCATCGAGGAAAACGAGATTAGTCCAGCAATTTGGGGGTGCCCCCACCCCTCTATTACTGATCTAACACATCCTCTTCAGGACAGCCCCACAAGCGACTAAGTGCACAGCTCACACTCCCTTTTCGTGGAATTTACAGTCCCAGAAGCAGCTTCCACAGAGGAGAGTGAAATGCCACTGGCTGGATGTTTGCTGAAGCCAGCCCTGCCCTCGCCTTAGTGGGGGGATGGCTCGAACGCTTTCATCCACCCCTACCAACCCCACCTTCTGCCAAAAAGGGGAGGCTGGAGACAGCCACTCGGGTAAACCACAGTGAAGAAGGATCATGAGAAGAGATTCCACTTTCTCCTTTACCTCCATAAAGGAACTAGTCACCGCTGCTCTGCCTCTCAGTCAAGAAAAGGTTGGGACCCTTACTTATGTCATAGAATCCTGGAATGTCAGGACTAGATGGAACTTTGGAACAGAGATTACTAGAACCATAAAGGACTCTAGAACATAAGAACCTAGAATATCCGAGCTAAAAGGCACCTTAGGTCATAGCATGAAGAATATTAGAACTGGAGGATGCAGAGACTTTCTTTTTCAAGCCTCTTAGTTTGTAGAAATACTGAGGGTCATAAAGTGACTTACCAGTTGGCAAAAGGGAATAAAGAGCAGGGCTAGGATTTGAACCCAAATTCTCTGACTCAGGAACCATTGCAGCCCTACACCATGATCCAACCCAAATCCTACCTGCATTTTACAAAGGAAGAAATTCAGGACGGTTTGGTGGTATAGTAGATAGAGTGCTGGGTCCAGAGTCAGGAAGACCAGAGTTCAAATCTGAGTTCAGACACTTTTAACTGTGTGGCTCTGGGCAGAGCATCTAAACCTTTTTGCCTCAGTTTCCTCATCTGTAAAATGTGCTGGAGGAGCAGTTAGATAGCACAGTGAATAAAGCAGCAGGCCTGGAGTTGGGAAAACCTGGGATCAAATCTGACCTCAGACAATTCCCAGCTGTGTGACCCTGGGCAAATCTCTTAAACCCACTGCCTAGGCCTTACTGCTCTTTTATCTAGGAGTTGTTACTAAAATAGAAAGTAAGTATTCAAAATCAAATAAAATGAACTAGAGGAAAAAAATGGCCAAGGAAACCTCAAAGGGGGTCACAAAGAGTCAGACACAACTGAAAATGACTGAATAACAAAAAAAAAAAAAAAAAAAAAAACTTGAATCTAGAGAAGGAAAATTAATTGCCCAAGGTCACAATTCTAGATAGAGTTAGGATTAGAACTCCGATCTCCAGACTCCCTGAAACTAACTTAAAAAAATGTATCAGTTCACAATTTCTAAGTGACTACTCTGCGCCTAGCTCTGTGAGAGGAAAAAAGCAATCATGCTTTCCCAGGGTAGTCTTGAACATCAAACAGAGTCTCCACCCATCATTCAAACTAAAAACAGATCCCTATCCTCCACAATCCAGATAATTTGGGCTGCATTTTGCCAAAAGGTGATTAAGGCCAGAGATTCATGGTCAAGGTCACCCGACGAGTCAATGAGGAGGCCAACACCAGAGCTGCGAGGAGGACAGATGAGGACTGAGAAGCAGGGATCAAATCATGATCAGGCTGGCGTCAGGTTAATGGGGAAGGTGGGAAGGGCCTTTGGCTCCAGGGGAGTTGGCACTAATCTGGGCAAAATTTTAGCATGTAGGATAGAGTCCAAATGAGCTCATGCAAAGGGCACACCTAAGGCTCCTCTCTGAGGACCAGGAAAATGAAACCCAATTAGAAATCTAGACGGTTATGCCATACAAGAAGAGGGTGAAGGAACTCAGGAGACTTGGCCAAACAAGAAGAAGACTTAGGAAAGAAGGGAATCATGCCAGCTGTCTTCAGGTATTTGAATGGCTGTCATGTGGAAGAAGAAGGATTAGGTTGGTTCCACTCAACCCTAGCAGGAAGACCAGAGTCAGTGGGTAGAATTTACCAGGAGGCAAATTTTGGCTCAGTAGAAGGAAAAACTTCCTAACAATCTGAGCCATCCCAAATTAGAACAGACTGACAGGGCAGGAAGTGAGCTCTCCATCAGTAAAGTGGCTCAAGTGAAGATTGAGTGACCACTTGGAGGGAAGGATTGATGATTTGGGTTAAGTGTTACACCAGATGACCTCAGAGGTCCCTTTCAATTCCAAGATTCATGTGATACATTCTGGTACTTTGCTCAAATGGTCCCCTAAACCTGGAATCTCCTCTTCCCTGCCTATTGAAATTCTTTCCCATTTTTAAAGACTATCTCAAATGTCACCTCCACCACAAAGCCTTCCAGATGCTCTTCTTTTTCCTTCTTTTTCTCCATCCATCTCTCCACTGCCTTCCCTACAGAGAGAGACAGACAGACAGACAGAGACAGAGAGAAAAAGACAGAGACAGAGAGATGGGGAGAGACAGAGAGAGAAGGAGGGAGAAGGAGACAGACAGACAGAGACAGACAGAGGGAGGGAGAAGGAGAGGGAGAGAGACAGAGAGAGGGAGGGAGGGAAGAGGAGAGGGAGGGAGGGAGAGAGAGGCAGAGACAGAGAGACAGAGAAAGAGAGAGACAGAAAGAGAGAGGGAGAGAGGGAGGGGAAGAGAGGGAGAGACAGAGACAAAGAGACAGACAGAGAGAGGGAGGGAGAAGGGGAGAGACAGAGACAGAGACAGAGAGGCAGAGAGGGAGGGAGAGGAGAGAGGGAGAGAGAGAGAGAGACAGAGAGACAGAGAAAGAGAGAGAGAGAGGAGAGAGAGATTTCTCTTTACTGATTTCCCAAGGCTTGTTATTTATATTTCTACTATAGAACTAATCATATCCCAAAGTGCTAGACATGATAGCGTCTTATATATTTGTCTGAATATCTATTTTCTCTCCTCTACTACACTGCAAACTCCTGGAGGTCAGGAGCTGGGCCTTATTCATTACCCATGCAGTGCCCAGCATAGCTCCTGCCATTAATATATCTTTCTAGCTGTCTGAACTAGATAACAATGGATCAGTTGGTTATTCAGTCAGCCAACATTTGTTAAGGGGTCCTTGCCTTCAAGGAGGACACATTCTAAAGGGGAAAATAGCATGAAAGCAATTATGTACACACAAGATAGAAATACAGATACAGAAATTATAAATGGAAGATAACCTCAAAGAGAAGGCACTAGGAGGAGGGGAAGGACTTGCATAATAAGGTCACACAGCAAATTTTAAAAGAGCTGGGACTCAAGTCCAAGTCACTTCACTAAAAATCCTAGTGTAAGACTAGGCCACAGAGGCTTTCCTAATAATCACTCCTCCCATTTGTATACCTTTCACACACTGTTTTCTAAACATTTTTCCTGTCCTTCATTTCACTTGTACCTTACAGTGGAAAAGGCAGGGTAGATATTATTAGCACATTTCGACAAAGGAGGAGACTGAGGTTCAGAAGGCAGGGATGGGGGTGGGACTTGGTCAGGGTCTCACACAGAATTAGAGGCAGAACTAAAACTAGTTCTCAGATCTCCTAACTTTTAATCAGACGATCCTTTCCTTCTCTCCTGGCGGAAGTTAAAATTCTGGACTCCCAAGAAAAAGTTTACAAAGAAACCCCTCAAAAAACAAACAAAGTATTCCACCAGGTATCAGAGGACCTCCTCCTTTAATGGAGTCTGAAGGGCACTATTTAAATAAGAGCTGCCCACTGACCATTCCTTCTTACAGCCTCTGTTCTCTATCCACAGTGTAGCATTTGCCTTCTCTGCCTCCAGAGGAATGATTGGAGCGGCTGCATTGTGTACCATGTTTTAGTCGGTGAGACTCAAGGTCTCTTCTGCTCTAACTCCTGCCATCTTAGTCTTGTCCTTGCTGATGGGCAGGATTGGGGGAGGTGACTCCTGAGGGGTCTCACTAACAGCTGGACACTCACAGATAGAATCCTAGAATGACAGAGTTAGAGAAGGCCTCAGGGAATCATCTAGCCCCCCACCCCCAGCTAAATTTTGGGGGGTCTCGAACACAGGCCATCGAGTGATGCCTATGGACCTCTTCTGAGAATGTTTTGGTTTGTTTTCATTCATAAACAAAGGAAGTGCCAACTTTCAGTTAGATGTTAGTGAAAATAAAGATTTATTTTTTTCCCCACTCAGGTTCATACACTCCTTGGAACCATGTGACCTTGGGCGACCCTTCTCTTGGCCGTGCCTTCCTCAATGATAAAATGAAAGGATGGGACAGGCTATGGATTCCAGGTTAACAATCCCTAATCTGGTCTAATGGAGGCCCCAAAATGTGAAATAAACCATCCAGGGTCACAGAGCAGGTAAGAAGCAGAGCTGGGGAAACTCAGAACCCAGATCTCTTGAGATCGGTTCTTGTACTCCCTCCATTACATCATTTTGCCTCCATTTCAGATTTAAATCTGACCCAGAGATTCAGTTGGCCCAGGAGCTGACTATCCTTGAAGGCAAATTGAGCCCTTTATCTCCCTCTATGGAGTAGCCTTGGCTTTCTGACCTTTCCTGGCACTCACTAGCTGTGTGACAAGTCACTTAACCTCTGTTTGCCTCAATTTCTTCATCTGTAAAATGAGACTAACAACAGCACCCACTTCCCAAGGCTGTGAAGATCAAATGAGAGGATCGTTGTAAAGTACTTAGCATGGGGCCTGCTACATATTAGCTATTATTATTCCTTTTATTTTTTTAAAAAAACATTACTTTCTGCCTTAGAATTAATACTAAGTAACAGGTCCAAGGCAGAAAAGTAGTAAGGGTGAGGCAGTGAGGGTGAAGTGACTTGCCCAGGGTCACACAGCTAGAAAGTATCTGAGGCCAGGTTTGAATGCAGGACCTCCTATCTCTCAGCCTGGCTCTCTCTCTCCTGAGCCACGTAGCTGCGCCTAATATTGCTTTTAGAAGAAGGCATCAGGAAGAGAGAGAACTGCAGTCTCTCGTGTGGCATCCTGGGAATTTCCTCAGCCTGTTTTGAACAGGATATCCCAGCTAAGGTTGGGGGGGGGGTAGGGAAGTGGGGAGCAGTCACTACCATTTTCAAGGCAGACAATTTGAGGAAAAAGATCCCCTGCCGGACTCCCTCAAGGTGGCCGCTGCCTCTAGCCTGCAGCAGAGTGGTAGTTTGTGAGTAATGACTCCAATACACGTGTGACTGCAGCTTCTGAGAATCCAGGGAAGAAAATAAATAGAAACCTAATTGTACTGTGACCGACAGCATTTCTCTAACCAACCTGGTGCTTTATGGCGGGTCAAGCTCCCCCAGTGGAGCTCGAAGATTGCATTTTGTCCTGGATTTTTCTTTGTGCACACTGGAAGTGTTGTGCTTGAAGGGGCACCTCTGAGCCAGCCAGGGAGCCTGGGGACTGGCCATGGATCAACCATTGTGGTAGCTGCGATGAGTTTAAATCATACCCCATCAGCCCAGACTAGGTCCAAATGCGATAATTTACTGAGTAAGGAACCTGCTGTGCTTTGAGAACACATTTGCCACCAGGTCCCCAGCTATAGAGTTTATTAAGAATCCATCAAGATGTGAGAGGCAGGAGGAGCCCTTCTCCAGGGGGGGTGGGGATGGATTTAATCATAGAATTTTCCTAGCATGCCAGCCCCTTGCCAGGTCCTCATTCTTTGTTGTGGGTTTTGTTTCTCAAAGATTCTCTTGTTCCCCCTCTTCTCTGTTAGCACCATAATTAGAGAAGCCCCGTGGAGACACAGGGACCAGGTGAAATGCACTGCCAGCCACTGTCTCTGTGTTTTGGCAGCAGGGAGATATGGCATTTTCTGGGGCACTTAAAGAGTAGAAATAGTTATTACTGGTCACCGGTGAATAAGTGGACTGGCCACAGCCTCAGTATATTTAGGGAGATCTGGCTAATTGCAGAGCAGAGCTCAGCCTCGCCAACTCTGGAAGGGCATAGCAACATTTTCTGGGTTTCCCTAGATTTGTCTCTAATGTGGATACATTTTGTATGCCTCTCCTTCATTTCCTGACAGGAAAATAGGTGGGGGAGAAGTGTTTTAATTTCCCTTCCTTGAGTGGGGCTTTGAAAAGATTATTCAGGGCCAGCTAGATGGCACAGTAGAGAACGCCAGGTCTGGAGTCTGGAGGACTAGGGTTCAAATCTAGCCTCAGGCACTTTCTAGCTGTGTGACACTGGGGGCAAGTCACTTAGCTTTGTGTGGAGGGAGGGGGGAGGGAGGGAGGGAAAG
>NC_058131.1:243035634-243075008 GCF_016433145.1 Gracilinanus agilis
GAGGGAGGGGAGAGAGAGAGGAATGAAGGGGGAAAAGAAAGAAGGAAGGGAGGAAAGAAGGAGGGAGGGAAAAGAGAGAAGAGAAAGAGAGGAATGGAAAAAGAAAGAGGGAAGGGAGAGAGAGAAAGAGGAATGAAGGGGGAAAAGAGAGAGAAGGAAAGAAGGAGGGAGGGAAAAAGGAAGAAAGAAAAGATTGTTTGAATTGAAGGCAAAAGACTATTTTGCCACCTGTGTGATCTTTAGAAGAGTCATAACCTCTCTAGACCTCAGTTGTTCCAACTCTAAAATGAAGGGATGATCTACTTTGCTTTAAAGATCTTTTCCATTTCTAAATCTTTTTTTAACCCTTAGAATCAACATTATGTATCAGTTTCAAGGCAGAAAACAGTAAGGGCTAGGCAATGGGGGCTAAGTGACTTGTCCAGGGTCACCCAGCTAGGAAGCATCTGAGGTCAAATTTGAATCTGGGACCTCCCAACTCTAGGCCCAACTCTCTATTTCCTGAGCCACCTAGCTGCCCCCTCTATCTCTAAATCTATGAACCTCTGACAGTCATTTTGTGTGTTATGACCATGCTTTAGAGAAGCGGTCATTTCTCTAGTAAGTCTGTGATTATAAAGTCATTCAAATCCTGCCTAATCTGCATTTCTGATTCAGGGATTATTTTGAGACTTTCCTTGGACTTTGTGGTTCACAACTCACTTCCAGATGGAAAAAGCCAATCTCATCACTTGGAAATTGACTCCAGAGCAATATTATCGGATACCTACTATGTGCAAGGCTTTATGCTGGGTGCTAGTGGAGACCCAGGGAACAATAAGAGCAGCCTTTAAGGCATAGATGTAGCGGAAAGACTGAGTGAGGGTCTCAAGGTCTGAGTTCCAGGTCCTGCTATTTCCTAATTGCATGGGCTTCCAGAGAAGTCCCTTTACCTCTGAGCCTATTTCCTAGTCCATAAGACGTGCTGTGATTCGCATCACTGACCGCACAGGATTGTTGTGAAGACTAAATGAGATAATAAATGTGGAAAGCACTTTGTAACCATTAATCACTCCTTAGAACTGTAGGTTATTAGAAGTATAAGGGCAGGGAGAAGGCAGATACTGGATAACTATAATGCAAAACAAGCCCAGCCTTTTGTTGGTATTTGAGGTGGTTTGACTAATTAGTCAACAAATAATAACAGAAGACTATATGTGGGGCCTTCACATTTACAAAGCACTCTCCATGGGTTACCTCATCTGATCCCACAAAGAGCTCTGTGGGCTAGAGTCTAGAGGTATCCTTATTCCTATTTTGCAAATGAGGAAAGTGAGGGATGGTCCCACAGTCCCACAGATGGCTTTGAGGCACAATTCAAACAAAATTCGAACAAATTTCTCCTAATTCCAAGTAGAATATTGTCAACAGAATCCAAAGAGGTGGCTTTGATTCCTGGCTTCCAAATGTGAACTTGAGCATGGGCATCAGTCAATCATAAAGCATTCATTGCCGGCTGTGCTAGGCGCTGCTCTTAGCACTAGGGATTTATTCAGTCATTTCAGTCATGTCTGACTTTTCGGGACCCCTTTTGGAGTTTTCTTGGCAGAGATGTTGGCATGGCTTACCCTTTCCTTCCCCGGCTCATTTTACAGATGAGGAAATTGAGGTGACTTGCCCAGGGTCACATGGCTAGTAAGTTTCTGAGGCTGGATTTGAACTAGGGTCTTCCTGAATCCAGACCCAGCACTCTATCCTCTGCTTCATCTAGCTGCCCCAATGCCAGACACCCAAAAAAGAAAATAAAAGGAAGGAAACAAGTGTTTATTAAGCATGTAATCTTGTCTCACTGGATCCCTCACAGCCCCAGAACTAGGTGCTTTTATTAACCCCATTTTACAGTTAAGGAAACTGAGGCAGGCAACAGTTAAGTGAATTGCCAGGGTAGTGAGCCAGGTTCTGAGGCTAGATTTGTACTCGCATGGTCCTGATTTCCAGACTCATAACTGTGCACTATGGCACCACCTAGGGGCCTTCCTTACAGAAGACAAGCTTCCTTCAAAGAGTTTATAGTCTAGCTGGGAAAATGGTATGTACACTGAGGTAAACAGAAAGAAAATATACTCTAGTTTATACAAGGTAATTTGGGAGTGAGAGACTAGCAGTTGGGGGGGGGGGGAATCAGGCAAAGACTCTTATAAGAGATGGGGTGATGTTCTGAATAGAGGGACAGATTTTGATTTGGGAAGATCTGAGTTTGAATTTCACCTGTGGTATTAGCTATGTGACCACAGATAAGTCACTTAGCCTCTTAGTGTCCAAAGCAATTCTCTGAGACTTTAAATAACACAGGAATTGGCCATTTGCTCATGAAAAGAGTTTTCATACTGACAGTTCTCCACATTGATGAAATCCTAGGTCCAGGATGCCCTTCCCCAATTTACCAAAAGAAAAATCTCAAAACAAACAAACAAGCAAACAAACAAAACACCACTAATTCTAGATGAATAAAGAGGAAAAGTGGGCTTTGATTCAGTTTCTGCCCTTTATTATCTGTGTGATCTTGGGCCATCAGCCATTTCCTCATCTGTAAAATAAGGACATCGGATTAGGTCACCTCCCAGATCCCTTCTAGGCCCCAAGAACTCTTTCTGAGTTTACATTTCAAGACTCTTGTTATTTAACTCTCCTATTGTTGTTTGCATGGGTAGACATTTGCCCAATGGGCCATAAACTCCCTGAGGACAGGAACACTGCTTTATATTTCTGGATCACCACTCAGTAGGGATCACACAGTGCCTGTACTCAGCAAAGACTTTGAATAAATGAGTGAGAAAAGCTAACATCCATAACAGTCAAAGGTTTGCAATGCACTTTTGCATACATTATCTTCTCTGATTTACATTATTTTGCCTACACCTATATTTTTTTTCTTGATGCTCACAGCAACCCTACAGGTAGGTACTATAATTAGCTCCATTCCAGCAGAGGAAACTGAGGCTTGAGAGAATTTAAGTGACTTATCCAGGATCACAAAACTGGTAAAGGTCTGAGGTAGGATTTAATGGATTAATTTTGATGGAAAGATTAGAAGAGATGATATTTGTAAAATGCTTAGCCCAGTATACACAGTGCAACATAGTGCCTGGCAAATAGTAGGCACTAAATATAGTAAACTACTTGTTCCCTTCCTCTTCCTAACTCTTAAGCCCTCTATCTACTATGCTGCTAAGATGCCCAGTAAATGAATTGATTAACCAAATGAATGAATGAATGAATGAACCAAGGAATGAATCTAGGGGCTACACCAGCCTTCTCTCTGCCCGATGCCCACCACCAACATTGTCAAAGAAATAGCCAAGTGCAATGAATGAAATCAGTAATAGCAGTCAAGAGGTCTACCTCCCTTAGACAGACCTGCTCATCTCTCTTCCTCTGTCCTCTTCTCCCTGATGCCTCCGGAGAGCCCAGCTGAAGATATCAACTCTCCCTCCCTCCCAGCTGATATTTACTCTCCTGCTCACTGTTGTGCTAAGACACAGCTTGGCAAGAAATGATAATAAAATCAAGGTGTCATCATATTAGCAGTTTTCAGGAGAGAGTCTCTAGAGCTCAACCCTGTGCACATGCCTCCCTCCAACTGGCTAGTAATTGAGTTAATTAGCTCCCAACCATTAGCAACATAATGGTTATTTTCTGAGTTTTTGTGCCAAGAGCCTCAACTTCCCCCAAATCATTGGTGAAGGTGCAAAAAAGGTCATGAACCAAGAAAAGCATAAACGATGAAATCGGAGACAAGTTGTGAGCCTGCTCCTGCGTCTGGGTGATGCCATAAGCTTCTCTGATACTCTAATATGACATGAAATGGCCACCCAGAGTCAGGGAATATCGGAGCTAGAAGAGACTTCAGGGAAGAGGGCAAAGAATGCACAGAAGCGCATGTGTTCCATTTTTCAGAAGGATTGAAGAAACCTATGTACCCGGTGCTATATGCTAAGTCATTGTTGTTTGGTGATGTCCGACTTTCTTGGCAGATACAGGATGTCCCCATTTTACAGATGAGGGACTGGGGGAAATAAGAGGTGAAGTAACTTGCCCACCTAATAAGTGGCTGAACCTCAATTTGAACTCAGGACTTCCTGACTCCAGGCCCAATGCTCTAGCTACTGTGCCACCTAGCCCCCATCCACTAAGTGCTTTACAAGTATTATCTAATTTGATCTTCACAAAAAACCTGAGGTAAGTACTATTATTATCCCCATTTTATAGCTGAGAAAACTGAGATAGGTAGTAGTTAAGTGACTTGTCCAGAATCACACAGCTGGTAAGAGGCTGAGGCTGAATTTGAACTCAAGTCTTCCTGACTGCAGGCTATATTTTATCAGACATAACTAATCAACTAAACTACAGTATGAATGTTAGCTGTTATTACTCTGCTGGGAACAATGGCAGGGAGGAAAAGGGGCTGGTCTCTTTAGCAAGAGTATTCCATTGAGAGTTTACCTCTGCTGAAATCCTTTCTCAGCAACTATCACTACCATTTTACTAACTCAAACCTTGACTGACTCTACTTCCTTCAGCCTCTTCTCTCCAAAGTTAGGAGGGCTGAAAGGAGGAATTCCAAACTCCCCCCAATGCCTTCCTTTATAGAGGGCAGAATTGGACTCTCAGCTTTTCCACAAACTTTGTATGGGCTGCTTTGCCTGATTTCAACTCCTTTGACTTCAAAATGCCCCTGAGCTAGATACCTCTTGGCGTCCAGCTCCCCAATACTTTCTTGCCCTTTTTGTGTGTGTTTTCTACCCCTTTGGATTGTAAGCTCCTTGAAGGCAAGGACTATCTTTCTTTTTGTTAATTGTATCCCCTGTGCTTTAGCATAGTGCCCATCTTTGATGGGCAATAAATGTTTTTGGGATTGGATTGTGTAATAGTTAAAATTAGTTTTGGTCAAATTAAGAGTTTTAAAAAGTTGTGGTCACCGTTTATAATAATTAAAAAATTAAACTATGAGTCTGTTAGTAGCTTTATTAGCTTTATTACAGCAAAAGTAGAGATATAGTGAAAGAGAGGGAAATGTAGGAAGGAGGTAGAAAATATTGCCTAGCTAAATACCCTATCATTGCCAATCTGGGGGAATCCAGCTTAACTCTAACAAAGGCTCACTCAGGTCCCAATTTCCAACCAGGAGTCACAGTAGTCTCTTCAGCAAAAGCCACCAATAGAGACTCTCCAATGCAGAATGAAATCCAACACAGAGACACCAAAGCAGCAGAATCCCTCCAAAGCAGAAGTTGTCCAATGCAGAAGACTCCAACCCAGAATGAATCCAGTGCCGAAGTACATGCTCAGCTCTTTGGTCTCACCTTTTATTGGTTCTTTTTCCCCCATCACTTCCTGTCTCTCTGGTTTCTACTTCCTCTCACTGTGGACTGGTCTATCACATCTCAGGAACCAATCATAATTTCTTAATTTGCCTGACACTGGGGAGGTTGGGGGGGAGGGGCAGTGCTTGTGGGATCCACTTCTGGTCTTTTGAGGGCATGAACTTCCTTTTCTAGTAAAAGATTAACTAAGTGTGAAAGGAGGGGCACTCCAAGTTCTTGAATGAGTAAGTTAAAATAAACAAAGGGGAAGAATTCCATTTACAACTGTGTGACCTTGGACAAATCACTTAACTTCCAGTGAAATGTAAGCTTCTTGTGAGCATGGAGTGTGTCTTGGTTTTACCTTTAGATTCCTTATGCCTAGCAAAATATGTACTCAGTAATTATATGAAACCCTAGGCAAGTCACAAAACATCTCAGTGTTCCAACCAGCTCTCTAAGACTCTTAAGATGCAGAAGTATTATCCAAACTGCATAGGTAGAAGGAGTTTCCTCATCTGGGAATTTCCTATATCAATTAAATCATAAATCTATTTTCCTTCTGTTCCCCTTGTCAGAATGAAATCTAACTCTGGCCTCAGTTTCTTGATCTCTGGGGAACCTTACAGCTCTAAATTCAATAATTCTATAGATATTATAATACAAAATAAGAGGATATTCTGGCTTCTTTTTCTTGTCAAAAAAAAATCACAGAAATATTGCTGGAAAGTCACCACAAACACCATGAATTCATTCTCTAGGCTGCCCCCTCTTGGGTTCTGCCCCAGTTCGAATGTGGGAGAAGTAGGGAGGGAAGGAAGACCTGGCATCCCAACTCCCTTATGCCTTCTAGGGCTCTTAGCAAGGCTTTTCATCAGAGTAAGCAAGTGACTGCCAGCATCCCGCTGTGCCAGCAGGCTCTGAGGTCTATAGGAAAAACTGGCTAATGTTGTATTGAAACCCATTGCATTACACCATCCCTTAAGAAAAGAAAACAGACTAGCCTCACCCAAGGGCCTCTGAAGCTTGTCTGAGGAGATGTTTTTCTTAAGGGAGGAGCAGAGACGGTGGAATTGTGGGAGACCTGAGAGCCCCTTCTGTGCTGGATTTGGGATGGGAAGTAGAAACCTATGATCCTTGCTGGGATGGAAGAAAGAGTGAAGCAGGTTGGGAAAAATTTTAAAGGGGCCCAGAGGGGGAAGCTAAGTGACTCAGAGGATTAAGAGCCAGGCCTAGAGACAGAAAAGTCCTGGGTTCAAATCTGGCCTCAGACACTTCCTAGCTGTGTGACTCTGGGCGCGTCACTTAACCCCTACTGCCTAGCCCCTACCATTCTTCTTCTGCCTTAGAACCAATACACAGTATTGATTCTAAGATGGAAGGTAAGGGCTTAAAAAAAGAAAAAAGGACTTCGGAAAGTATGGTTAAGGGCCAAGGAGAACCTGGAAAGGGAATTAGAAAGACACCAGAGTAAAATCCCTCAGGGCTTCAAGGACCCCTGATTGCAATGATATATATCTTTCTCCTGTGCTTCCCACAACCTCTCTAAACCTTAGAAGATAATCTTTGAGAGTTTCTGTGACCAAAAATTCATCAGTCTGCAGCTGGCAATGAGTATCTCTAAGTTTAGGCAACACAGGCCTCATACAGGGTATTTGAACAATAACGTGGGAGCAGAAAATGGGGGTTTTTGCGCAAAGGTACCCAGATTTACAGGCAGCTGGGTGATGCAGTGGACAGAGTGCTGGGCCTAGAGTCAGGAAGACCTGAGTTCAAATCTAGCCTTCAAAACTTAATCACTCTGTGACCCTGGGCAGATCACTTAACCCTGGCTGCCTCGGTTTCCTCCTAAATGAAGGAGCTTGCAAAACAAATAGCAAACAATTCCAGTATCTTTGCTAAGAGAACCCCAAATGGGGTCATGAACAGTCTGATATGACTGAAACAACTGAACGACAAGCCCAGATTTTGAGAGTCCTAGACAGCACTTACAATCCTTAATCAGAGTAGGAATGACCCCTTGTTATCAATGATACTTAATTAAAAAGGGTAGCTACTAAATTCCCTACTTCCTGCCATGGGGACTTCTCCAAAGTCAGGCTTCTCAGTGTCCCAGGGTCTTTACCCAAAGAAGTCAAACACCTCCCCCCCTTGAATGGAGAAAGCTTAAAAAGTTTGTTTGATGTGTCTCCCTCCTCTGCGAATGTGAAGGGCATGAGAATGGAATGTTACATGTTTTGTCAAACTGAGGCAATAAGCTAATTCGTTTTATTGAACTGATTCCATTTTTTGCTCCCAGGGATGGCTCCCTGGGTGGTGGTGGAGGATCCCTGGGAAGGAAGGGGTCATAAGACAAAAGAAATCAATACAATTATTTTTTGTTAAAGCTCCTTTGATAGATATTTCCTACCTCTTGTCTTTGGCACAGACATCACTAGCATCAGGTCTGCAGGAGACAGTCCATCCTTGGGCCATACTAGAATAGTTTGGGAGGACCCACCAGACAGAACTTGTGTTCGGGGACGAGGTGTATCATTTGAGAGCCCAGCCTTACCTCCAGCGCATAATGAAGGAAGAGAACTTGAACAGAGGTTGGGGGTGAAAACAGCTCACATTAACAAAGTGATTTTCTCATAACAATCCCATGAGATAGATGGAACAAGTATTATGATGTCCATCTCATAGATGGTAAAACTGAGGCTAAAACAGAGAATAGACAATTATCACAATCAATCGATATCATTCCTTGTTAGTATCAGTGTCCAACACACTTTCCACTCTGTTGCCTTTTGCTACTTCGCCACGGGTGCTTGAAATTCCATCATTAGTGATTCTTTCTTCTGGATCAAGCATTGCCCTCTCCACAAGGTTTCCTTTGAAAATGCCAATTTTCATGGCAAGGATAATAATAATAATAAAAGCTAACATACACAGTAAATGCAAAAATATATTACATATATTATATATATACATATATATATAAAACATCTACATGTGCACATAATTTTTGAGGTTCTTTTAAACCCTTACTTCTACCTTAGAATGAATACTATCAGTTCTAACTAAGACAGAAGAGCAATAAAGGCTGGTTAAGCAATAGGGGTTAAGTGACTTGCCCAAAGTCACACAGCTAGGAAGTAAGTATCTGAGGTCAAATTTGAACCCAAGTCCTCCTATCTCCAGGCCTGGCTCTATATCTACTGTGCCACCCCTGTCTACATATAGTTTTAAAGTTTGCAAAATACTTTACAAATATTATTTCGATTATTCCTCATAATAGCTATAGGAAGTAAGTGCTTTTATTACTTCATTTTACAGATGAAGAAATTGAGGCAGACAGTGGTTAAGTGACTTGTCCAAAGTCATATAACTAGGTAAATGTCTGAGATCATATCAAAACTAAGGTTTTCCTGATTCCAGGCCCAGAAACACCCAGTAACCTGTCATATTTAGTCCTTGATACCTTCAGGTGAATGAGAATGTCAAATGTTTTCTCTCCCCTGCAGTAAATGTCTACCCAGACCTCAGGAGGCAACAAAGGACAGAAAAGGGAACTTTTCCCCTAAGGTACCAAGACCCTGGCCTCACTACAACTGGGCACACTATTCCTAAACAAAAAAAAACAAAAAAATGATAGCTGTGTATGCATTTCTCTATATGGCCAGTTTTCACTTTACGGGAGTGGGCAGTTCTTATGTCAACTGCTGATGGCGTGGGCAAGGGAGGGATGGCAGGAGGGTGGAAGGGGACCACTTGCCTGTGGAAACAGGGCTGCTCAGGATTCTAGGACTTGGAGAGCAGGGGGGAGACAGAGAAGGAAGGGCAGGAAGATGGACAACCACATGCAGGCCTGTTCAGGTCGGAGAGGAAACAGTGGGGTGGGGGCCTAGAGCAGAGACACATTGGGACCAGACATGGCCATGAGCTTGCACACAGTAGGGTTTATGGAGGACAAATGGACGTTGTTGGAGGGACGAGGGGTAACAGACACACAGGAGGAGAAGGGCAAAGACTCCCCTCTCTCAGAGGCAGGGGTCTCAAGCCAAGCCCCCATCAGGCAGCATCTGCCACAAAGCACCAAGCAGAGGGGCAAAAGAGCAAAGAGAGGACAGTCTTGTACCATAAGGTTAACATGGAGTTTTTTAGAATGTAGATTTCTCTCAGTCTTTATTTTTTATTCCCCTCCCTTCCCACCGTGTTCTAGAGAAGGTACCGATTAACAAATATATATATATATAGATACGGATATGTAAAACCATGTTGTGCATAGTTTTATTTATCAGTTCTTTTTCTAGAGGCGAGCATTTAATTCTTCACATAAAGTTGAATTTGCATAATTGTACATGCTCAGGACTCCAAATAATTACTTAAATTATATCTTTGCGTTTGACCTTGATACTCAACATAGGGCTATATATTTTTATTGTTGTTCAGTCATTTTCAGTCATGTCCGACCCCATTTGGGGTTTTCTTGGCAGAGATAATGAAGTGGTTTGCCAATTCCTTCTCCAGATTATTTTATGGATGAGGAAACTGAGGCTAACAGGGTGAAGTGACTTGCCCAAGGTTAAAACCCCTAGTGCCTGAGGCTGGATTTGAGGATGAGGCTTCCTAACCCTAGGCTGGGCGCTCTAACCATTGTGCCACCTGGGCTCCACACAGCCAACAGTTAAGAAACATTTCCTAAATGGATAAACTGCCCAGAACATTTGTGAATTCCCAATGTGATGACGGGGCCAGGCCAGACACCTCTCAGGGCAGAAACATTACCTGGTTGTCATCACAGGCACGCTCTGGTGAAGACACTATCCAGCTTCTTGTGACTGTGAAGAGGGTTTCATTAGCAGATATTGATTCTTCTCCATGCCTCTGTGTTCAGCATTTGCTTTAATTAATCTCATTCTGATTTACAGCATGCAGCAAGAAACCCTCTACCTTCTCCTTGTATTTAAAAAAAAAATAACTCCTAACCTGTCCCAGAGTGCAGTGGCTGCAGAATCATAACTCAAGTCCTAAGAGACAATGTGGGGTGAGAGTACTGAATCAGTCAGAAGACCAGGGTTCAAATCTCAACTCTGCTACTTATTATCTATTCAGCCTTGACATGTGAGGTCAACCCAGAGGAACAGAGAACTGGGCATAGTCAAGAAGGCCTGAGTTCAAATGTGACCTAGTCTATGAGACACTGGCAGGAGGATTCTGGTAAATGTTTAGCAACTAGCTCTCTGAAAAAGAAAATTGTATGTCTGATAGACTTTTTTTTAAACCCCTACTTTTCTGTATTGGTGACAACTCTTAAGACAGGACAAGTACTAGGCAAATAGGGTTAAGTGACTTACCCAGGATCACAAAACTAGATCATATTTGAGGCCAGATTTGCATCCAGGTCCTCCAGTCTCCTGGCCTGGCTCTCTATCTGCTGAGTCACCTAGTTCCCCTTATCCTCACACACTTTTAAGTTTAATCTGTATTATTAACATTTTCTCCATGACTTCCTTAAGTCTAGACAATCAGCACAAGAATGAAACAAGCCCTCATGCCAAATTCTGAGATATACTGACATACTGTCAAATATATATTGACAATTTAACAATCAGTTCTTTTTTTGTTTATTTAAACTCTTACCTTCTGTCTTGCAATCTACTGGTTCTAAGGCAGAATCTAAGGTTCTAAGAGCAGTAGGGATTAAGCAATTGGAGTTAAATGACTTGCCCAGGGTCACACAGCTAGGAAGTATCTGAGGCCAGATTTGAACCTCATAAAGATGAATTTTCTGAATCCGGACCTGGCATTCTATCCATTGTGCCACCCAACTGACCCCAGCCCCTGTACCTCCAACCAACAGAGGAACTTTGGTAAACAACCAAACCAAGTACTGAGATTGTCACAAGAAGGTTGAGGAGGTAACATGATGGAAAGGAAGTCTTGGCAGTTAACTGAGAAGGAACTGAGAGGAGGGCACAGCTTCTTTAATACACTGGGGTAGCATGTAGAGAACATATGTTACCTCCCCTAAAAGATGGGAGTAGCAGGACTTTCCCATGTTTATATATAGTGGCCTTGTAAGACTGTTATGAAGCTGGTTGTTCTTGAAAGGAGAGGGTAAAAACCAGGTGGGAATAACCTTGCCATGGAACAGTGTGATAAAGAGAGTTCTGGTGTTTAGGAGTGCCTTTCCTTGTGTGTTAGCTTTTATACTTCCTTGTACTGTGCTGAGACCATGTTGCAACCAAACAACAGATGGATAAATATTTATTAAATGCCTGCCATTCACCAGGCACTGTCCTTGGTGCTGGGGATTACAAGTGCAAAGAATGAAGTAATCCTTTATATTCAAAAGTTTATAATCAAAAGGCAATCTGCCCCAGGTCTTGGGCACAGATTGCAAAAAATGATGAATGTGTGTCACAGGGATCATGAGGGCTATGTCCCTAATGGTGTTTTCTGAGTCCCTTGTCCCTTGAGTGGGGCTTTTAACCATTGCTGTAGGATCCTGATGGGCAGCAAGTGGTCATGGGACCCTGATAAGAGTCCACTATTAGGGGCAGCCAGGTGGTACAGTGGATAGAGAACCAGGCTTAGAGACAGGAGGTAGTGGGTTCAAATTTGTCCTCAGACTTTTCTTAGCTATGTAACCCTGGGGCAAATCACTTAATCTCATTTGCCTAGCACTTACCACTCTTCAACCTTGAAATGGATGCTTGTATTGATTCTTAAGGCAGAAGGTAAGGGTTTGGTCTTTTTTTTTTAAAGGCCATTATTCCCAAAATAAGCTTTTATGGCTTCCCCTAAGAAGGCTCCTTGGAGCTAGGTGGAGAAGAAAAATAAAACTATGAAAAGATAACATTCGGTTCTTTTAGTCTCACTCTTTTTAATGACAATTATTCTGCAATGAGTCCCATTAGGGCCAATCTCCAAACCCCAGAAAAGAAGCACGGCTGGAGACCAAGGAAATGGAGTATGGGCATGGTCTTCAACTATCTCAAGGTCTGTCCTCTGGAAAAGGGATTAAACCCATTCTCCTTGACTCAGATGGCAGAATTGAGACCAATGGGGTTCCAGAGTTTCCCTCAATAATAAAGACCTATCTAACTACTAGAGACTCTCCATGATGGAAAAGGAGTTGTTACTCAAGATAGTGACTTCCCTGTCACTGAAGATATTCAGTTACATAGAAATATGTTTTGAACAATTATATATATATATATATATATATACATATATGTATATAAACACCCAGTGGAACTGCTTGTCAGTTTTGAGAGCAGGGAAGAGAGAGCAGGGGAGGGAGGAATTGTGAATCAAGTAACCATGGGAAAATATTTTAAATAAAAATTTAAAAATTAAAAAAATGAAGATATTCAAGCAGGGGCTGGATTAAACAAGACTTTCTAAAGTGCCTTGCAAGGGCTAGTCACTGAACTAGGCAGATGGGCCCTGTCCTTGAGGAATTCACATTTTCCCAGGGGGAGAAACAATATGGATGCAGATAAGTAAATACAAAATGCCAACAAGAGAAATATCCTTGCAGAGAACATTGTGGTGGGGATTCGTGTGCAGATAGGAGTCAGACCAAACGGCCTCTCCAACATCTTCCAGGAAAGACATCCTATGAGCCTATAAAGGAAAATTCCCTTCAGGAGGCTGAGGTTTTGTCTATTAGAGTTTCATTTCTACCCACTGAGTCTCCTAGAAACAGTTCATATTGTCATAAGAACACACAGCATGGCTAGAGCCCGAGATGATTCCTAGTAATAAAATGATAACCACAAGAAATAGTTCAGCAGTGCTGTGCCATCCATATCATGGTACCCTGTTCTGGTCCCCAGAGCCATAAATCCTGTCACTCATGCTACTACAAAACAAATAGAAAATGATACCAAGGAGTAGAGTTACCATTATTTGGGTCCATAATCTTCCAAGAGAGCCTGTAAAGAGCCTTGACCAAGGAGTCAGAAGCCTAGAATTTATATTGCAGTTTCGCTACATTTTGGCTATTTAACCACAAATAAGTCACTTAGTTTTCCCTTTAGTAAAATGGAAAGAATAATATTTATACTATCTACCTCACTGATGCAGAAAAGGAAAGTGATTTACCCAAGGTCACAGAGCTACTTAGGTGTAGAACCCAGAGCCCTTGATTAACCAGGCCAGAGATTTGTCCATTATTCCAATCTCCAGTCCACCTACTCCCTAGCCCAATAGAAAGACAGCTAGACAATTGCTCTCTCTCCACCCATTCATTCATTCAACAAATTCTTTACTAAGCACCTACCTTGAGCTAAATAGAACCAGCTGTAATAGAAGGAAGTGACAGAAAGGACAATTTAGACAGCACTGAAAAGTTTCAGGGCAACTGGGTGGTTTGGTGGATTGAGAGCCAAGCTTGGAGCAGAAGGTCCTGGGTTCAAATATGGCCTCAGATACTTCTTAACCATGTGACCCTGAGCAAGTCATTTAACCCCAACTGCCTAGACTCTGCCCTTCTGTCTAAGACCTGTTACTAAGACAGAAAGTAAGAGTTTAAAGTTTCCTAACAACTACAGCTGTCCAAGTGTGGAATGAGCTCAAGGGTGATGGGCTTCCCCCTCATTGCAGGTCTTTAAAACAGATGGTGGATGATCACTAATGACATATATTTTGGGGAGGGCATTTCTTTTGAGTATAGTTTGGCCTGAATCGCTCCTGAGGTCCCTTCCCATTCTAAATTCTATGATTCTGTAATAGAACTTAAAGGAAATGAATAAGACTCAAATGCATCCCTGCCGATATTTAGCAAACTTACCTAAGAGGCCTGAGCTGTTTTCTAATAAGTTCCCTCCCTCTAACCCAGTCTGCTCTTGGGCACTTGACTAGAGGCCATTTATCTCCAGAAACTTTTGAACTCTCCTTCCCACTCATCCGTAATAGGACTATTGGGAAGGAAACTGAGAAAGAGGGGTGGTCCAGTGGACCACAGGGGTTCCAAGTTAATTCATTTTTATTTCTTTTTTTTTTTTTTATCATCCCCTCCTGTCAGCCACATAGCTCTGGCTACAGAGTGGCTGCCCAATGGTTCCCAGCGCCCCCATACATCAAATCAGAGTGTGAGGGCCACTCCGTAATTATTCTACTCTGCCTGACAATCCAATTTAGGGTTGGTTGATACTGTTATTTATCAAAAGCCAGCTGGGGGAAGGGAAACTCTGGAGGTTCTAGAAATATTTTTGTAACAGGGGCACAGACTTCACTGCGCAAGCCAGAAGTGGATGCTACATTGCTCCTATGTACTCATTCCTATGTATTTAACATCTAGGCAAGGGCCAACTCAAGTCCACCTCCTCTGGTAAGTCCTCCCTGATTGTTAAAGCCCCTCCTGGCCTCCCTCCTTTCTTAATTCCTGCGGTGCCCCAGACTTAGGCATGTGATCCCATGCTATCTTCTCTTATTCCCTGGGTGGCTCTTCAATGAGATGCTGAGCCCTGTGAGCATGGGAAGTGACAATGTCACTTTGGCAGGGGCGTGCCCAAGTCAGTTCAAATCATTTCACAAGAGCCAACTATTAAATTTTCAGTGTAAGCATTTACACCTCAGAAATCAATAAAAGGCTACAAAGCAGACCTTGTTTTCTTGATTGTCTAGACTTAAGAAAGTAATGGAGAAAATGTTAATAATGAAGATTAAACTTGAAAGTTTGTCCTGTGTACATTTTTTTTTCAGATAGCCTGTTATTAAATAATTTTCATCAGGGGCAGCTAGGTTGCTCAGTGGATAGAGTGTCAGGCCTAGAGTTGGGAGGTCCTAGGTTCAAATTTGACCTCAGACCTTCCTGGCCATGTTACTCTGGTCAAGTCAGTTAACCCCCATTTCCTAGCCCTTAGTACTCTTCTGCCTTGGAACCAATGCATAGTATTGATTCTATGATAGAAGGCAAGGGTTTAAAAAAAATTACCAGGACACCTTTGCTTCTTGGTCTCCTGAAAAGTATCACCGGCTAACTCAAGAGGGAATTAGAATGACATTAATTCTCCTTTCTCTGGCTCTAAGGAAGATGGACTCGAGTTTCTTCATCTCTAAAATGGGAGGGATGAACTAGATGGTCACTATAGTCTTTTCCAACCCTGAATCTAAGATAATATAAAGCAGAGAATAATAATGGAAATATAACTGGTGCTCATGGCTGCTAGATGGCTTAGTAGATAAAATGCTGAGCCTAGAGTCAGAAAGACCTAAGTTCAAATCCAGCCTCGGACACTCACTAGCTGTGTGATCCTAGGCAAGCCTCTTAATATCTGTGTGCCTTAATTCCTGGAAAAGGAAATGGCAAACCAATCCAGTATCTTTGCCAAGAAAAATCCCATCAACAGTTTGCTATATAACAGGGCCACAAAGAGTCAGACACAACCAAACAACCACTGGTGCTCATACAACATCTTCTAATCTCTCTCAAATTAATATCTTGCTCCAAGTCTACCTTGGGGAAGAAATAGAGCACTAGTGACCTCTCCCTCACCAGGATGAAGTCATATAGGAGAGAGAGGGGAATACAAGGTTGTTCTCCTTTGCCCTTAACTTCCTGTCAACCATTCTTTTTAGGTGACTCTTCAGAGCAACCATAGTGGCAACAGGGACTACTTGCTCGAGTTGAGGCAACTAGAGGGCTAAGGCAAATCTTAGAGATCAGTTTGTGGGGAGATGGAAACCATACAATGTATAGGTGAGGCTGATTGGATAAAAATCAGCCTGGTAGCCAGAGAAGAAACCAGAGTGCAAATCATCCTAGGCCCAGAGAGCACTCAAACAAGGAGCAGTGGACTCAGGAGTGACACCAGCACTTCTGGAAATGTTGGCGGCTAACAGGAAACCTGGGAAAAAGGTTCATCTCCCAGCACTCCCCTTGGTTTCTCCCGTTCCTTCACTGTCTTCATCTGGGACCCAGAGATGAGCCCTTGTCAGAAGAATCACTGCCTCTTTACTTCCTTTCAATTACTTGCCAACATAGAAAATGGTTCAGAGATGCTGTCCAGTTGAATGTCTACATTGGGATGTTGAAATGTTTCCCTAGCATTTTCAATAAAGTAAGTGGGCCCAGTTGATTGTATAATGCAATTCTAGAGGGATGAGACTGAACTAGGAAATTTCCCAGATACAGGGTAAAAAAAGTAGAGTCATAGAGATTTTCAGATGTTTATATTTTGAAGCAATATTTTACACCAACCTTACACCTTAGACTAGAATTCAGAACCCCAGCAATGAGAGTTTCTTCTCCAGTCATTTGGAACTCTGTAGCTTGGCAGAGCAGGAGTGAGGCATATGTGCCTGTCAGAGAGATGTTGATGAGACCACTACATTGGGGGCTAGCACCATCTGTTGGGAAAATTAAATATTATAACCCTTTACTAATTAATTGGCCAAGTGACACCCTGTCTTCCTATAGATAGTATTCCAGCTGGTGTGAACTGCTATTGCTACTGTGGAATCTCAAATATTGTGTTCAATACCCACAAAGTGTTCTATTCACATCCCAATAAAAACTCTTATATATATATATATGTATATCTATATATATATATTCATATTCATTTATTTGTTTATTTACTTATTTATAAAGCCGGCTCAGAACCGCCTCTGAGAGAGGTCATAAGATCATAGATTTAAAGCTGGAAGGAACTTTAAAAAATAAACCCTTACCTTCCATCTTAGAATCAGTACTATATATTGGTAGTAGAAGATTAGTAGAAGAGTGGTAAGGGCTAGGGAATGGGAGTTAACTGACTTGTCCAGTGTCACATGGTTAGGAAGAGTCTGAGGTCAGATATGAATCCAGGCCTTCCTGTCTCCAGGCCTAGCTCTCTATCCACTGAACCACCTAGTTGCCCCTGGAAGGAACTTTTAAAACATTTTAATCCAACCATCTCAGCTTCCAAATGAGGATATGGAGACCTAATGAGGAAAAGTGACCTGCCCAAGGTCACACAGATAGTAAGTGACAAAAGCAAGATGTGAATTCAGGTCCTCTGATTCCAAAAATCAGTATTCTTTCCACCACACTATTCTGATGCAAGTATTTTATTTCTGACAAAAACTGCATCTAAGAAGGGGGTAGCTAGGTGGCTCAGTGGATAGATCCAGGCCTAGAGAGGGAAGGTCCTAGGTTCAGATCTTTTGGCCTCAAACACTTCCTAGCTGTGTGACCCAGGGCAAGTCCCATTGCTTAGCCATTACCATTCTTTTGCCTTGGAACCAATACACAGTATTGGTTCTAAAATGGAAGGTAAAAGGTTTTTGTTGGAGTTTTTTTTTTGGGGGGGGGGAACTATTAGAATAATCTAATCTCCAGTGATCCCAGTTCTCTCTTTCCAAAGAACCTGCTGGTCTTTTACCTCAGAAAGTCACAGAATGTCTGAGCAGGAAGCCACATTAGAACATAGAATAGGAGGCAGCTGGGTGGCTCAATGGATGGAGAGCCAAGCCTAGAGATGGGAGGTCCTAGGTTCAAATCTGGCCTCAGATACTTCCTAGCTGTTTAACCCTGGGCAAGTCACTTAACTCCCATTGCCTAGCCCTTATCACTCTTCTGCCTTGACTCTAAATGAAAGGTAAGGGTTTAAAAAAAAAAAAAACTACATCTAAGAGAAGGTAAATGCTTTGCCCAGAATCACAACAGAAACAAATACCAGAGCTAGGATTTCAACTTATCTCCAATACACCTCTCACTATTAGCACATTATTTTCTTTATCCTGGAGCTTTTTGAAGGAGAACATCAGAACCTGCTCTCAGAACACTTCCTTGGGTACCACCATTTACTGCCAGATCCTTCAGAGCAGGGCAAAGATCACTTCCAAGGACAAAGAATCACAGATTCTTCACAGATTTTGATTGGAAAAACCAATCAAAGACTATCTACTCCAACCTCCTCATTTCATAGGAAAATGAACAGAAGCCCACAAAAGAGAGCTGGTCCTCCCTGAAGTTGTCCAGTGAGCCAATGACCAATGTATGTCCCGTGTCACCTACCACAGGGCTTTACCCAGTGTGAATGCTTAACAAAGTGCTGAATTAAATCACCCTCCTGCTTTTGAAGATTCAGGTCCACCCATGCCCTTACCTGGAAGTCTTAAGAGAATAAGACATGACCTATTCATACTAAAGTAGGATAAGCAAACAACATAGCTCACCCATAAGTTTAACTCTCAGACCACTTGTTTGTTGCACTGATTTAGAATTATAGTATGAGCGGCTTCTAGCACTAGAAAATGCTCCTTAGAGCTCATCTAGTCACCTCTCCCCTCCCCTATTGTCCAGAAGAATAAACGAAGACCAAAAGAGGGGGAATTACTTGCCCAAGGTCACACAGCTAAGAATTCAAGAAGTCAAGACCAGGTCTTCGGATTTAGAGAAGAGGGGTCTTTCCACTACACCGTATACCCAAAACTCCTTAAAATTCATCTCGACTGTTGCTTCCCCCTCCCCAAGAGGAAGGCAGGGTAATTGATTTTATGGGGCAAAAAGGCAGCAGCTGTTACCAATAACTCCTCTAGGGCTCACAGTCTCCTCCTTCTGAAGCTGCCAGCTTGTAAAAGGAGAGGCTGCCCAAGCCTATAGAGCAGTGTTTCTAAACTGTAAGAACATATGTAAAACTCTTTGAAAACCCTAAAGCTCTATATAATGGGAGCTATTGATAGTCATAATAAACTGGCCTTCATAACAGCTGACTGTATAAACAAGGAGGGAAAGGAAGAGCAAGACACAACCAGATCATCAGAATCTTCTCCAGGTTGGGCTAAGAGTCCATGAGTGGTCATTATTGCTTGTAGCTGAGGCTGACCTGAGAAGAACAAAGGAAGGGACCAGCATTAGCAAGAAACTGTCAGAATATGGGGTGACAACTTGGGAGGATTCAAAGAGTTAGACCTGAGTAGGACAGACCAGGAATATGGGAGAGGGACAATGACAAGTAAATCCAACCATGTAGGTGAGAGAGCAAAGTCTGCCCAAAAAGGAAGTCTAGATCAAAAAACCGAGAAGGAATGCAGTTGGTCATGGCTAAGAGAAGGTGTCTAAGAATAGAGTTAGGAAGTTTGTGGCAAGGCAGCGTGACTGCCATATTGCTCTGTAATCTTAAAGGGCCATGCCTGGGCCTGTGTCCTGACAAAATTGAGACAAGGGTAGGGACTATATTTCTCAGTGGAGAAAAAAAAATGTTGGAATTTGGAGTCAGAGGACTTTGGTTCAAATCCCAACTCTGTTACTTATAACCCCTATGACCCCAGGCTGAGTCAAAAAAGCCTTGGGTTCAAGACACTTAAGATCTGTGGGACTGCTGCTAGGTGGCTTATAGATAGAAGGATCTGGGTTCAAATTTGACATCGAGACATTTCCTAGCTGTGTGACCCTGAGCAAGTTATTTAACTCCCATTGCTGAGTCCTTACCAATTCGTCTGCTTTGTAACCAAGTATAGATTCTAAGATAGAAAGTATGGGTTTAAAAAAAAAAAAAGGAAAAAAGAGCTATAGGACTCTAAGCAGGTCTGAGCCTCAATTTCCTTATCTGTAAAATGAAAGGTCTTAGATTTGAGGACTCTAAATCCACGATCTTCTCAGCTTCAATCATGGAACCCCTCTGGGCCTCAGTTTTCACATCCTTAAAAGGGAGCCGTTAAATTCGGAGACCTCTAAATTCCTTTCCCTCCTTAAATCTATGATCCGATCATAGTCCTATCCTGGTCCAGACAAAAAGGAGAGATGGCAAGGGATGTGCTCTGTGAGGGGGGAGCTCAGAGGTCCAGACGCTCAAGAGGCCGGTATTGGATTCCGCCCCACCACCCCTCTGCCCATTTCCCCCTCCCGCTAGAACGGGCAGCCAAGGTCCTCCGCTGTCCTACGGGGCGGCGGCAGCCGCTCCCCTCCTCCCCGCCCCCACCCCGCCCCCATTCGAGGCCGCGTCTTCCAGAGTAATCAGCGAGAGGAGGCTATTTAGCAGCGAGCGTTTCCAGGGAAGCGCTTGCTGATTGAGGGCCCCGAGTGACAGGGTATCAATCATTGTTGCTTTTGATTAAACTCCGCACTAATCTCTGTCACTGGGTAATGACTACTCAGGCAAACGGAGGCTGATTGCGGAGGGCTCCTCGTCTGCAGGCGTCCCAGGAAAGCCGGGGAGGGGGGGCAGGCCGAGCAGACGCCGAGACGCGGGTGGCCCAGCAGCGGCTGCTTGTCGCTAATGGGGCGGGTTGGCCCACAGAATCCTCACGGGCCGCCAGGGACCAGAGGCCCCGGCTGTGGCTGCCATCCCCCACCCCAAGGCTAGGGCCACCTCCATAGGCCCCCGGGGCGGCAGCCCGCAGATGTGACCCAGAACCAAGCCCGGAGGGGGGGTGGGGCTTCCTCGGGTCCTGGGCTTTCCCGGCTGCCTCTTGTTGCTGCTCCGAATGATTTCGCTGTCCCAGGAGGCCGCTGGGAGAATGCTCCCCCGCCCCTCTGATGAAGCCCAACTGACCAGGCCTCTCACTCCCCCGGCGCAGAACACGCTTGTGGTTTGGGCTCACAGGTGCTTAGATCTAGAGTGCTGCTGCTGACCATAAGGATGAGGATGATAGATAGCTAGCCTCGATATGCCTCTTTAAGCTTGGCCAATCGAACTACAAATCCCATTTAGTCTTTGCCACCCTAGAAAGTATTCTCATTCCCATTTTACAGTTTGACTTGCTCAGGGTTTCATAGCCCACATGAGTCTGTGAGGGACCTCAGAAACTATCTAGTCCACCCCCCCCCCCATTTTATACATGAAGAAACTGAGGCCCACTGGCCTCAGAAGCAGGGTTCAAGTCCTTCACCCTTCTATATGCCTCTCTCAGGCAGTTAAGTTATACAGGGTGGATGGAGGACTGGACTTGGAAGATCCAAGTTCAGAATTCCATTCCAAACACTTAATAGCTATGTGAGCTTAGGCAAGTCACTAGACCTCTATACCTCAGTTTCTTCCTCTGAAAATGGAGATAATAGTTTCTACCTCACAGAGTGGTAGTAAGGATCAAATGGGACGACATGTAAAATGTTTTGCAAACCTTAATGTAAATTATTTAAATTATCATTATAATTATAAAATTAATTATTTAAAACTATGATAAAAAGTGACCAGGGGCAGTGAGGTGGCTCAGTGGATTGAGAGCCAGGCCTAGAGATGGGAGGTCCCCTTATTTTATGGATAAGGAAACTCAGAGAACTTGGGTGACTTCCCATAAGGAAGTAACAAGCAACACAGGAGGATTTGAACCCAGGTCTGCTGAGTCCACAACTAGTGCTCTTTCTACTGTGTCACTGGGAACCAAGCCTCCCCCAGGTGGACGTGCTTGTCAAAACTACTCCTCAGCTTGGACCCATTCCACCTTGTTCAATCCTCAATGAAGCTGGGGGAAAGCTGGCCCAGGGAGTGTCGATTCAGAGCAATCACACGGGCAGGGATTAATTGAATTGGATTTGTCGTGTTTAGTGACAGCTTCCAACATGTCAAAGAAATGGGATTTTGATATTGGTGGATTGGTTGTTGTTGTTTTTTTCCCCTGACCTGTGTCAGAACAGTGAACAATGACTTGAAAGCTGCATGATATAGTGTACTGCCTCGAGGGTGAAGTCATTGAATGACACAGAAATGGGGGCACCAGGGGACTCAGTAAACTCCTTTTGATGGGATGAGGTCTCTGGAGCAGCGCCAGAACCCTCAAGGGGAAGACGGGCTATAGTGGGCCAACTCAGCAAGGAGCAAGGAGCGGGAGAATCCTCCTCCTGATCTCAACCCAACACCAATATCTCCTTCCAAAACCACACTGGAGGTTAGTGGAGAGTCAAATGGTCTATTTTCAAGTTCTAATAGAACCAGCTTTCCTAGGAGAGACTAGCTTTCTGGTGTCATGTGAAAAATCATTGCCAGTGTCTGGTTCCCAAATTTTAACAAACTACATCTTTAAAAAATTAGGTCTTAAAAAGACACAGCCTTCTAGTATAAGCTAATCCCCTTAACCTCTCTGATCCTCTGTGGCCTTCTCTTTAAAATGGAGTTAATCATAGCTGTGCTCCTTACTTCATGGGATTGTTGTATGGTTAAAATGAGATAATATGTGTAAAGCACCTTGTGAACCTTAAAGCCCTATATAAATGTCAGCAATTATTAATGTCAGCTCTTCCTACCCATCCTCCAAAGTCCAACTCAAATGCCACCTTCTCCCCTAGCCTTCCCTGATCACCTGCCTTGGACCTCTGCTGCACTTGGCATCTTTATCATTATTTTCATAACTGACAGTGATATATAGCTCTTTCAAAGAATCATGGCTCTAGAGATGGAAAGGAACTTGGAGGTCATCTAGTCTAACTCCCCCCTTTTTTATAGATGAGGAAACTGAGGTCCAGGGAAATTTAAAAACTTGCCCAAGGTCACATAGGTAGTAAGCATTGGAACCAATGCCTGCCACCTCTCAATCTGGAGCAAATGGTCTTTCCAATTTATGTCTATCTCTACTTTAAAGTCTGCAGAGCATTCTCCTTCAGGGCAGCTGGTGGCATAGTGATAGAGTGCTGGACTAGGAGTCAGGAAGACTCCTACCTTCCTGAATTCAAATCTAGCTTCAGATACTTATTAGCTGTATGACCTTGGACAAGTCACTTTACCCTATTGGCCTCAGTTTCTTCATCTGTCAAATGAACTGAAGAAGGAAATGACAAACCACTCCAGTATCTTTGCCAAGAAAACCTCAAATGGGATCGCAAAGAGTTGGAAATAAGTGAAAAATGACCAAAATGCAGGGCATTATACCTGAGTTTCAAAATAACCCTGTAAGACAGGTATTGGGGGTATTATTATCTCTATTTTATAGAAGAGGAAACCAAGACTCAAAAAGGTCATGACTTTACCCAGCTACTACATATTAGAGGCAGGATTTGATCTCATGTCTTCCTGACCCTTAGCCCAATCTCTAACCATTTACCTTCATTAAGGTCTCTTCCAACTCAAAATCCTACGACCCTTTGATCTGACCATATTTTTAACTGTCTAAAAAATATGAAGCAAAATGTATAGACATAGCCAGGACAATGTGGAGAAAGTGGAGTCCAAGGTTAGAGAAAGATTCAAGAGCCCTGGCCAGAGCAAGGGTGGAAGCCCCAGACTCTCAGAGGAAGCACCTGAGCTCACCCAAAGAGCTTGCCACACTTTGTTAAACCCCTGTCCAGCTTTTCAGGTGTAAGATCATATGTGATAATCAATGAGCTGATTATAGAAGGCTCAAACTCACCTCCATATCTTGCATCTATGGTGCTAACATGGTGGGCTGCCCAGTCTTGCTCTTCCATTTTATTCTGTCCCTCTTCCTAGATATGCCATTCTTTCTGCTTGAACCCTGCCATTCCCTCTCTAACTACTTTTGTCTTCTCTCTTTGCTTTCTCTGTGTCTGGAGTCACAAAATTATAGACCAGTGGTTCCCAAGCTTTTTCCAGCTCAGGTCTCCTTTACACGATTAAAAATCACTTGTGGGGGGAGGGGGGAATGTGGTGGGCAGCAAGGTGGCAAGTCACTTAACCCAAGTCATTATCACTCTTCAGCTTTGGAACCATATCTAGTATCAATTCTAAGACAGAAGGTAAGGATTGTTTAAAAAAGCACCGAGGACCCAAAAAGCTTTATTTATATGTCCGATATTGTGTTGGCAAATGTGTTGTTTTTGTTTTCACCCTTACTTTCCATCTTAGAATCAATATTGGTTCCAAGACAGTAGAAGGGCTAGGCAATGGGAGTTATGTGACTTGCCAAGAAACACATAGCTAGGAAGTGTCTGAGATTAGATTTAAACTCAGGGCCACCCATCCTTAGGCCTGACTCTCAATCCACTGAGCCACCTAGCTCCCCAATCTGAAAAATGGTTTTTGTTTTTTTCAACTCTTACCTTCCATCTTGGAATCAATACTGTGTATCTGTTCCAAGGCAAAAGAGTGGTAAGGGGTAGGCAATGGGGGTTAAGTGACTTGCCCAGGGTCACACAGCTAAAAAGTATCTGAGGCTAGATTTGAACCTAGGACCTTCCATCTCTAGGCCTGGCTCTCAATCCCCGGAGCCACCCAACTGCCCCCTTGGTAAATGTTTTTTAAAACTTGTTCTCTAAAAACAGTAAATTTCATCTGCATTATGGACATTTTCTCCATCATTTTCTTAAATCCAGACAATCAACAAAACAATAAATCAAGCTCTTATGTGGAATATTTACCGCTTCCCAAAGTGTGGATGTTCACATTGAAAATGTAATACCATATTCGAAATTAAACCTTCTTAGCATTATGAAAAGAGTTTTGACATCACAGACAAAAGGATGTTGGGGGTTTGCTGGGGTACCCAGATCACATTTTGAGAACTTCTGTCCTGGTCTTAAAGCTGAAAGGGACCTTTGATCTTATCCTCCCTTCATTTAACAGATGAAGAAACTGAGGCCTGGAGAGATTAAGTGACTTATAGAAGGTCATGTAACAAAAAAAGTACAAGTAATTGCATTCGAACCCAGTCCCCCTGACTCCAAACCAGGATTCTTTCCATAGACCATGTTGTATCCATTCCCCACAAATGACTCAGACACTCCATGTCTAGCCCCTCCAAGGCCCCAGGGTGCTAAGGATGAAGGATTGGCAAACTCTGTTGCTATCCTGAGGGAGAAAGTGACGGTATTAGCTCAGAAGGGAACTAATATGGGAGGTAAGCTCCCACAGAATTATGTCCAGGAGAGATCCCCAACCCCTGGAGTTCCCTGCCTCATTGGCACCCACATTCTCTGGTACTAATGCAATTACATTTCAGATAAGCAATTCCACCAAATTTTGACCTTTCCTATCTCTAGGGAATTAACATCTCTCTTTTCTTAGAGTCTGGGCTCTGCCCAGCTTGCTAAAGGTTCTGAGCCAACAGTCAAATGTAGGGTGATGTGTTATAGTGGAAAGAGTGTCCGAATTAGAGCCACAGATCATAGAATCACAGAATCTAGACTTCCCAGCCCTGCCTAAACAGGAATTTCCTCTACAATGTCCCGGGTAAGTGGAGAAGTGACCATCCAGAGAGAGATCACAGACATATTTTTATAGCAGTGTGTGTGTGTGTGTGTGTGTGTGTGTGTGTGTGTGTTGGCAAAGAAGTGTAAACTGAAAATGTGCCCAGCAATTAAGGAACTGCTGAACAAGTTATGGCATTTGAACCTAATACTCATGTGCTGCAAGAAATGACAAAGGGAAAAACAGTTTCAGAAAAACCTGGGAAGGTTTATATGTGATGATATGAAGCTATGAAGATGGGATTAATTCTACCCAGCCTATTTTTAGATTAGATCACCTAAAGTGTAAACATTCCACTTAATTCTCAAGTCCTAGAGGTCTGTGACCCACCTGTGCTAGAGTGGGTGATGAATCACAATCGACTGACTGCCCCCGGGCAGTCCTAAGCAAAACCTTTGTTGTGATTGGTACCCATAAAATGGGAGGAATGCAGAGGAAGTGACACAAAAGAAATGCTTTTAAAAAGGAGTTACAACTTCCTGTGGGCTTGACTTCTTGGTTCTTCTTGAGTTCTGAGTTCAAGTTGGAGGTTGATGAAGAATCTGCTTACTGGACTTGAGACCTTGGACTTGGTGAGACTATTCTTAAATCTCTCCCTTTGAACTACCATGTCGTCAGTGAAAAAAGGCTGACTCCCTCCCTTAGTCCTGGAGGTACTAGCCTCTGGAGGGGTCCCTTGATTGGGAGGAAGCCTCCTGGCTAGAACCCTTGTTAATTGACCTTTAGGCTCCTTGGCTGGGACCTCTGGAGCCCTGCCGGAGTAAAGCCAGGTTTTGAACACATAATCTAGTTCATTAAGCTAGATCTCTTACTCTGCCCTCTTCTCACAGCTCTACTTTCACTCTCTCCCTATATTTTATAAATAAATTGCTAAAAAATCATTTGGAATTGATATACATTCATCTCCTGGCAACCACCCCTTTGAATATTCAGTCCAACCATAATTTTTTCCCTCTTTACAAAGCAAAATGGGCAAAACCAGGAGAACAGGTCATGGGGCCCGAATAATATTATAAAAATGAACTAACTTTGAAAGACTTCAGAATTTTGACCAATGTTAGTTCAACCATGATTCCAGAAGACTAGTGATGAAGCATGTGTCCCATCTCCTGACAAAGATAATAGATACATCTATAAAATGGGGATAATGTTTGCTATTGAAAAGCATGCGATCTGTAAACTGAGAAGCACTATAAAAATAGGAACTTTTATTGTTAAAGCAGGTAGAAGAACTGGGGCCTGTACATAAAGCCAAGGTGACCAATAAAAGGCATTTGAATCAGAAGCTATTTGTTTTCATCTTTATATCCCTAATACCTAGCAGTGCTTGGCACCCAGTAGATGTTTTTTAAATGTTTAACAAATGTTGTTTGATTGATTGATTGATTGAGTAAATAAATAAATACTAGGCTGGGCACCTTACCCAGACTGGCGAGGTGTGTCCTTACCTGTCCTTCACCATTAATTCAACTCAATTCAATCTATTAGTCTACTAGGTAGGAGGATGCAGAATCAAAAACAAAAGTCCCTGGCCTCAGGGCAGCTAGGGCACAGCGGATAGAGTGCCAGGCCTAGAGTCAGAAAGACTCAGCTTCTTGAATTCAAATCTGGCCTCAGACAGAACGTGTGACCCTGGGCAAGTTATTTAATTTGCCTCTATAAAATGAGACTGATAAGAAAATGGCCAGCCACTCCAGTACCTCTGCCGAGAAAACTCCAAATGGGGACATGCAGAGGTGCACACAAATGAAATGACTGAACAATAGGGAACCCTGGCCTCAAGAAGGCCTACCTCCCACTAGAGAGGCATCCTAGATACCCAGGTAAGATGGCTCAGTGGATAGAGTCAGGCCTGAAGGCAGGAGGTCCTGGGTTCAAATACTGTGACCCTGGGCAAGTCACTTAACACCCCTTGTCTAGCCTTTACCGCTCTTCTGCCTTAGGACCAATACACAGTATTAATTCTAAGTCAGAAGGTAAAGGCTTAAAAATAAATGAATGAATGAAACCTAGGACACAGATAAATGAAAACAAGATCATTGAAAGAGGAGAGAAATTCCTAACTACTGGGGACATGAGGAAAAGCTTCAGGTAGGAAGCTCAGTGGTCAGGAAGCTAAGGATTCTAGGGGGCTGAGGTGAAAAGAAAGTGCATTCCAAGAATGGGGTAGAGCTCCTGGGAAGACACAAAAATAAAACATCTAATGGAAGGAACAGAACAGTTTGGCTGGAATGTAGGGTATATAGAAAATGGGGCAATCTGGAATATTTCGAAAGGTATGCTGGGAACAAATTGGAGAGGACTTTAAATGACAGGCTCAGGAATCTATCTAGTTGTATTTGAACCTGGAGGCAATTAGGCACCCAGGATGATTTTTGAGTCCAGAAAGGCTTGGAACTCTTGCCCTCGGGTTAAAGCTTTTCCCCTTTGAGTATTGCTGGCTTTTCAGGCTTTTAGAGGACTCTATCAAAATACAAATCCTCCTGGGAGGGGTCATTCCATAAACCCTTATCAGCTGGGACCTTAATTACTTTAGAGCACGGCAGCAGGGATTAGTCAACAGCTGCTGGATACAAGGGCCGGGCTCTGAGTAGAATAGACACCTGGGGTGAGGGGAGGCAGGGCCGGGGTACACGGGGGACACTGAGCCGCGGGGCTAGGAGGACCCCTCCAGGTTGCTCTGCTTGGCTCCTCTAGGGAAAAAATCCCAGACAAAGGGGTTATCTCTGGACTTGGCTGGTCCCATTCCAGCGGGGAGGGACATTCCCAAAGTCCCAGGATCCCCAAACCCTTCACTGTTATCTGGCAAAAGGACTGATAACCCAAAAAGCAAGGGAAGAGTCCTGATGTGTAGAGGGGGGCTGGAGCGTCGGGCCAGTGACAACTTGCATGTTAGAAGTGGCATGAATGGAATAAATGGCATAATGGAGGTCCTGCATACCCCCAAAAGAGGAAGTAGGCTACCCAGGTTGTATATTCTCATGTTATCAGCTCAAGCCCCCATTCCAGCATGTTCCCTCAAAACCAAGCACCTGTTATCTCTTCAATATTATCTTAACCCAGGGCCATTTAATGCCTTCTTTATCATCAATACCATTATGGCCCCCAGTAGCATTTAGTCAATTAGCATTAATTAACTTATTAAGGAGTCTTTAGTGGGAAGATGAAAAGATAAGATAAAAATACTCATAACTTAACAGAAGCTCAAAATACCAGCATTACCCTAACAGGTAGGGGTCAAATTCTCCCCCTGCCCCCTCAGGCAGCTAGGTGGCCAGTGAAGAGAATACTGGGACTTGGAGTCAGGAAAACCTGAATTCAAATCCTACCTCGGACATTTATGAGTTCTATGACCCTGGGGAAGTCCACATGTGTCTGCCTCAGTTTCCTCATCTTTACTAACGATGAGGGTAAGGGCCCACCTCCCAGGATTGCTGTGCACATCAAAAGAGATTTTCTCTCTGCGTATCCAAGTGTAAGGAATACCCACAAACACTTCTAAGTGCTATATAAACGTTAACTATTATCGTTACCATGCTTCAATCCTTGGAGGAGAATGGGCTCAAACTAAAGTGATTGCTACAAGGCATTCTTCACCTCTTCTAGTTCGCTTCCCAAGGAAGCCCTGCTGAAGAATGAAGTCTATCTAGTCCTTGGGAGCTGCATGGGCACAGGGTGTCTCAAGGCTGATCCACCACTGGGCTGGGCTCAGCTGTTTCCTTGGGGCTTCTCTCTTCGCTTGGCTCTACTTCCCGCAAACTCTGGCCTGGATTCCAGTTTCTAGACCCTCTCCTGCCTCTCCTGGTGCCCTCCCAACCTCTGGAGGCCAAGAAGTCCATTCCTTCTCCAGCAATCTGTCACTTAAGACAGGAAAGAATAGCTACAACAGCGGGGAGCTGGGTGGCTCAGTGGATGGAGAGCCAAGCCTAGAAATGGGAGGTCCTGGGTTCAAATCTGACCTCAGAAACTTCCCAGCTGTGTAACCCTGGGCAAGTCACTTGGCCTCCATTGCCTAGCCCTTGTTGCTCTTCTGCTTTAGAGACAATACACCATATTGATTATAAGATGGAAGGTAAGGGTTTTAGAAAAAAGAAAAAAAGAATAGCTACAACAGGGAGAGAGTCCAGAGCAGAACTGTGGGCTCGTCACATAGAACAGGAGTTGGAAGGCACAGTAAGTGCCTGGCACTAGCTTTTCCTCCCCACCTGGAGGAGTGTGGCAGTTCTTGCCTCCTCCCTCAAAAGCAGGAAGGGAGGAAAAAGAACAAGGTTGAATAGCCAGTGTCTTTTGTGCACCTGTTTATTTCCAAATTAGAAGTCATTCAAAAACCTTTTCCTCACCAAGTAGTGAGTGGATTGGAAATGTACTTGCATATGCTCCAAGTCCAAGAATTGCTTTGGGCTGAGCGTGCTGCCCATGCTCTGAAGAGCTCCGCTCTCACTGACCAATCCCTAGTTCCATAAAGCTTCTCAAGAGAACCTCCATTGACTACCACCTTCTCTTCTGGCAGTCCTTCAAGTCTAGCCAAAGCCCAGGCACCTAAAAGATTTTCCCTTGTTGACAACTGCATTTCCCTGCTCTAAGAAAGGTCCCAGAGAATAGTGAGAGGTGTGTTGGGAAAAGATGGGTATAGTTGGCAACATTTGGACTACCTCCCCCTCCCCCAGTAAAATTGGAGCAAAATGAACAGCAGACCATAGAAAAGATGTTTATCTCCAGAGGCAATGGACTCAATGCCAAGGCTGAAAACAATAAGAGAATCTTTCCACTTGGGGCTCTTGAGTGTTCAAGGGCTAAACTATGCTTGTTCCACCTCCTCATTGAAAAGTGTATCCAGAGGAAGTATCCAGGACATGGGCTGCCCCCAAGGAAGGACAATCTCAAAGGACATTGGGCCCCAGAAGAATGACCTCCCCAAGAAGCCACAGCCTTTAGGGACGGAGAACTGGAGATGGGCCAGAGAAAGCTAACCACCAATCCAGACCTGTCCCTCCTCAAAGCTCATTGTTCAGCCTTCTCTTATTCCTTTTTCACTTCCCCTTTGTATTACAGTGTTTTTATCATCTAACATTTTCAATATCCAATAATAACCTTCCCCCTCAGACCTGACAGAGAACTGCTGGGAGCCTTCTCTAGTGCATTTTGTCCTATAATATTGTATGTCGTAACTGTCTCTGTGTCTTATTTCCCCGCTATGTTATAGGCTTCACCAGGGCAGGAACTGAGTATTAAACTATGCTTTGTATCTTCCCCAAAGTCCCAGGCAATACCTTGCACACAGCACATCCTTAAGAAATGTTTATTGTATTATTTTTGTCTCGTATTTCATTCTGAGATCATTCTAGCTCAAACATTCTATATTTGAAGGTCTGGGAGCTGATCTAAAGAGATCAGCCTGGTGTGGTGGAAGGAACCCTGCACTTGGAGTCAAGAGACCTGGGGAAGTCTTGGCTCTGGTGCCTTCTAGGCCTGTGAACTTGGGCATGTCATTTCCTCTAAGTTCATCTTTCAGTCAATAAAAATTTATCAAGCAGCCACTGTGTATCAATTAATAATCAAATACTAAAGACCATGTTCCAAGCATGGTGCTAAGGACTGGGGTACAAAGAAAAGGAAAAGAGAGTCCCTGCCCTCGAGAAGTTTACAGTCTAACGGAGGAGACAAAGCAAGCTACCTACAGGATAAATAGGAAATAATTGACAGGGGGAAGGTGCTGAAATTAAAAGTTTAGGAAAATCTTCCGTAAAAGATGGAATTTTAGATTAGTTTAGTTCCTTTAGTTTGTAGGAAGCCAAGAAGTCAGTAGGTAGAACTGAGGAGGGAGAACATTCCAGGAATGGGGGGAAAGTCAGAGAAAATGCCTGAGACTAAGCGATGGAGTGCTTGTTCCTGGAATAGGCAGGAGGCCAGTGTCACTGGATGGAAGAGTAAATGGTAGGGAGTAAAGTTTAAGAAGATAGAAAGGGACTAGTTTATGAACAACTCTGAATGCCAAACAGCATTTCACATTTGATCCTGAAGGAGAAAGGGAGCCACTGGATTTATTAGAGTGGGGTGACATTGTCAGACTTGTGCTATAATAAAATTATTTGGGTGGCTGAATGAAGGATGAATTGGAGTGGGGAAAGACATGAGACCGGCAGAGCCACCAGCAGGCTCTCACAATAACGTGGGCATGGGGTGAGGAAGACCTGCACCAAAGCGATGACTGTCTTTGTTATTGTTGTTCGTCCTTCTTTTTCAAAGAGGAGCCATGGCATCATGGGGTGATGTCTTGACTTGCTTGTGAATTGGATTTAGATAAGGAAGTATCAGAAGAAAGAAGGGGGTGTGTGAGAGATGTTGCAAAGGGGAAACCTACAGGTCTTGGCCATAGATGGAGGATGAGCAATAAAGAGTAGTCAAGGATAACTCCTAGGTTTCAAGCCTGAGGGACTGGTTGGTGGTGTCCTCCATAGTTACAGGGAAGGTAGGGGTTAGGGAGGGTTTAAGACAAAAGGCAATTGTTTTGAACTTGTTGAGTTTAAAATGTTTATTAGAAATCCAGTTTGAGATGTCTGAAAGGCAACAGATATGAGATAGGAGATCAACAGAGAGGTTGGGGCAGGAGATTGATTTGAGAAACATCAGCATAGAGATGATCATTAAAGCCATGGGAGCTGATGAGATCACCAAGTGAAGTACTATAGAGGGAGAAGAGAAGAGGGCCCAGGACAGAACACATAGGGTCACCCATGGTTATAGGGCATGATTTGGATGGGATCCAGCAAAGGAAAATGAAAAAGATATTCCATGTCCCACCCTCAACCCACTGGGTCACTTAGCTGCCTCTAGGAAATAATTTATTAATCACTATGTTCTTGGAGGAGAGTTAAGTGGCACAGTGGATGAAGTACAGGGTCTGGAGCCAGGAAGACTCAGTCTGAGTTCAAATCTGGCCTCAGATACGTCCTAGGTGTGTGACCCTGGATGAGTTGCTTAACCCTGTTTGCCTCAGTTTCCTCACCTATAAAATGAGCTAGAGAAGAAAATCCAACCTCTCCAGTACCTCTGCCAAGAAAATCTCAAATGGATCACAAAGAGTCAGACACAACTGAAAAATGACTTTAATTTTTCTTGCTACTTGGCTATGGGCTGAAAATAAAAATTAAGAAAAGTAGCTGTCCTTGAGGAGATTCTTGAAGGGGAGCTGGAATGGGGATGATGAATATATATCCAAAGGCATAGCTGGGAAGTGTTATTGAGGCCTGAAACTGAGAAAGATAAGGCCAAAGTTTGTTTGTCAAAGCCCAGGGTAGTGGCTGGGGTGGAGTTTCTGTGGGGAGAGAGTAGAGATGATAGCCTGGGTGGAGAGAGCATGACTGGAGATGTCTGGAAGCACAGTGGAGGTCTGGAACTAAGTCAAATCCGACCAAAGAAAGCTTGCCAAAGTCCAGGATGGTGTAATCAGTACTTCTTTCCCAGTCTCACATCCTCTTATATCCCAAACTCAAAGAAGCAGAGATAGAGGAGATGCTTAAAAATATTACTTTCATCAACTCTTTCAGCAAGGAGTTGCTAATAGCCCCATCTGAGAGATTGTGACTATAGCTTTGGATGAAAGGATATCTCAGAATTCAGCCAAAGAACTGTACTGACATATCAATCTGTGGCCTGGGCTTGTCCCAAAGTTTGCCTGGGAAGGCAGAGCCAAGATGGCATTGTAGTAGCAGGAGCCTTCTGAATCTCCTTCCAACAGAAAAGCAACTCAAAAGGACAGAAACCAAAGGTTGCCTGGGCATCAGGGCTCAGAGGCTCTGAGGTTCCCATCTTCTCCACAAAGTCCCCTCAAGGAAGAGCTAGGTACTAAAATCAGGAACAGACTAGAGAGCTCCAGGGTAATGGAGAATTGTTTCAGGACTCCAGGTAAAATGGGACCCCACACCTAACTAGTGTCAAAGGGTCCAGTCCTCTACATGATCTCCTTAACTTCGAGGTAGGTCCAAAGTCAGCTGCTCGTCATGAAGTTCTCCCTAATGCTAGAAGCTTCTCGGTAAAGGAAAGGCAACCTCTTTACCTCTTAAGAAAAAGGAAACCATGTTTGAGATCCTCTCACCTTCCTTTCCAATTTGAGGCATATTTGTAAACTGAAAGTGTAGTAGACAGAAGATAGTTCTAATCCTAGCTCTTTATCTTGGAATATATTCACCTAAGGGAGCCACCTCATCTTTTAATTTCTGTCAGCCAAATTAGATACTACAATCTCTCTCCATTCAAATATTTGATGCTCTATATACTAACATGCCTCCTGGCTCTAAAATTCTAGGTTCAAAGGTTGTTTCTAGTCCTAATATTACAAATGTTAAGGTCTCTTCTCACTGACCTTCCTTGTTAGAACACGGTCCCTTTCGGCTCTGTCATTTTAAGAGCTTTCCTAGTTCTGACTTTCCATGTTCTAAGTAAGGTCTTTACCAGATTGAAAGTTCTATCACTCCACATACCAAACATTCTGGAGCACTGGCCAAACCCTGGGAGGACAGGGAATAGGGAACAGATCTCCTTTTCAGACCAGGGAAGGAAATAAGATTCTTAGGCTGGAGCATATGGCAGAAGAGAGCAGGGTCCTCTGGATTCTGCAGGCTGAGCCACCTCATAAATAAGTCAGTGCTGCTGGTCAGAGGAAGGGAGTCATCGCCATCTGCTGGACCTCAAGAGAAGGGATGCTTACAGCAGTCAAAGTGAATTCAGGGAGGCCTCAGGACTGGTAGGGAGGATGCAAAGGCAGACACATTTTACAAGGAAAGCAACCTAGTTCTGTCTCAGAGTATAGCTCAGGTGGAAGGAGTCAGGCTAAGCCTGCATCTCAAAGCCTCCCCAACCTGTTCCCCAAAGACTGATAGGATGGGCAAGGCAGGGTACAGGTTCTTAACCCTTTTTTGTGTCATGGACTCCTGTAACAGTCGGGTGAAACCTATGGACCCCTCCTCAGAATAACAGCTTTAGATGCATAAAATACATGTGATTACTAAGGAAACTAATTTTATCCAACTAATCAATGAAACCAGGAACCCAGATTAAAGCCCTGATGTAAGAGGCAGAACCCAAACATTAGGAGGGTATTTCCGAGATACCTCATCTCATCCTTATGAAGATGAAGGAATGGAGAGTTTAGATGGATTAAAAACGGTTTATAATGCCAAGCTTAAATAAATTTGTAATTAATGGACCAGTGTCAACTTACAGAGAAATCTCTAGTGGAGTGCCTCAAACATCTGTCACTGGCCCTGTGCTGTTGAGCAATTTTTTAAATGAATCAAGTAAAAGCATAAATCAAATTTTCAGGTGATACAAAAGTTAAAAGGGACAGCTGGCACATTGGGTAAGCTGGATTCCAAAAAAGATCACAACAGACTAGAACGCTGGGCTGTAATAATAGCTCACATTTATATAGCGAAGCACTTTACAAACATAATCTTGTGTTATCCTCACAACAACCCTGGGAGGTAGGTGCTATAATTATCTCCATTTGACAGATAAGGAAACAGAGACAGAAAGAGGTCAGGTGACTCGCCCAAGGTCACTAGTAAGTTTTTGAGGCAGGATTTGAACTTGGGATCTTCTTGATTCCAGGCATCCAGTGCTCTGTGTACACGAGACACTTAGCTATTTAGCTAAGTATATTGAAATGTAACAGAGATGACTGCCTTGTGCTTCGGGTCAAGAATAACCTGCCCATGATAGAAGGAAAGACCTAAGTGTTTTGGTAAACTCTGTAAGAATCAACCATTCATAGAATTTAGAGCTAAAAGGATCTCTCATCTAATCCATACCAGCATAACACGGACATCAAAAAAAGTAATTCAATTAACATGGGTGTGTATGTATGTATTTGTTGTTGTTCAGACATTTTTCAGTCATGCCCAAAAGCATTGCACATCTCCAATCATTATCAGTCATTCCTGATTCTTTGTAACCTCATTTGAGGTTTTCCTGGCAAAAATACTAGAGTGGGTCATTTTCTTCTCCAATTCATTTTAAAGATGGAGAAACTGTGGCAAACAGGGTTAAATAATTTGCCCACTACAAAATTAATGTCTGAAGCTGGATTTGAACTCGGGGAGATGAGTCTTAATGACTCCAAGCCCAGCACTCTATCCACTGTGCCACCTAGCTGCCCCTACCCATGTATGTATTTGGAGAGGGAGGTGGTTTGGACCTGCAATTTCATTGTTCAAAGGGAATGTCTAGTGAGGACATTGCCAATGTAGATAGGCTTATAATCTTAGAGGAAGTGCTCAGCAGTACTAAGAAGTGATATTTTCCTGACTCCAAGGTCACCTCTCTACCCACTATGCCACATCTTTCAATACTTAGGCTGATGATGGAACACCAAAACCAGAAAGGGCTTCAGACACACAGAATTGGGCAGTAATAGTGGAAGGGATCTTAGTGATCATCCAGATCTAGAGAACTAACAGTTGCAGACTCAGGAGATCATCCAATCCAACCTCATCTTACAACATAGGAAACTGAGGCCCAGAGAGAGATGTGATTTACATAGGAGCAGAGAGCAAATTAGTTAACAGAGCTAGGATAAGAATTCAAATCTTCCTCCTGTTAACTGTTGATAGAAATGAAGAACAGTGTATCAAATGGTACTCTAGTGGCATCTCATGTCGTGGTGAGGGACCCTGGATGCCTCAAAGTCTAGGGAGGCAACAAAGGGACATGATTCCATCTGGTTTCCAAATAAACTGACTCCACGAGGAAACCTTTGCTGAGAACTTTTATCCTGGGCATCGCCCTGCCAAGGGCGATGAGTAAGAAATAAACCTCCCCCAAAGAAGAGAAGAGCTCCGTTCAGTCCAATGAAAATCACAGCTTCCTTTCTTATAATATAAACCAACCTTTAATAATAAAAAAATCTATCAGGAATTTAATAAGAATATTATATACATTTCCATGTAAACCAGTGCACAGGGCTTGTGTTCGTAAGAGCCAACCTCTGCTCCCAGTCCAGAGGCCAAAAGATCCTCCTCGACCCTACCCCAAACACACACCCACACCAGGAGTTCTCACTGTGCTGGGCAGTCTCTATCTCTGTCTCTCTGTCTGTCTGTCTGTCTCTCTCTCAAAAGCCATCTCTTATTTCCCAAAGGAGAGAGCTGGAAAAAGAAGGCTGGACATCTTTTCCTCCCAATCTTCACCCCATCAAGACGGCATCAAGAAAACCCAGGAATCTGTACATCTTCTAGGCAATCCTGTGTGTGTGTGTGTCAGAATATCTGACAGGAAGCATGGAAGCAAAGAGCAGAGATTCCAAGGACAACCTCCAAACCAGTCAGCGTTCCTCTTGGCCGAAGGCTAAAGAAACGGAAAGTTTATTTTTCCTTACTTCTCAGTCTCTGCATTTCACCCCCTGCACAAGAAGTTATGAAGAGAGACTTGTCTAGGCCTCCACGAAGCCGGTTTGCCACAGGTTTGGAGCAAGCTCTCTCAAAAGTGGGTAGGCAGTTGTGGGAGCAATAAGGAGAGTGGGCATCTGGCAGCCTTCCTGGCTGGCTGGCTGAACCCAGGGCCTCCAATACCTTGCTCAAGGAAAACTCAAAATCAAAATAAATAAAAACAAGAGCACCTAGGAAGCCTTCATCCTTCCAAACACCTTTTCTTCTTCCGCTTTATGGCCTGACCAGCCCAGGGCTGAGGTGTTAGGAAGAGGATGAGTTGGAGGGGGTGGGAGCATGCCCTCTGCTTGATGAAAGGATGCCTGGATCCCACCTATCACAGTGCTCCCAGAGGCACACAGCTGATACTCTGGGCGTTTCTCAATCCATTTTTTGCCTTTTAAATAAATTTGTGCCATTCTATCTAATACTGATAAACTGAAACCATTTTGATATAGAAGTGGGCAGAGAAATCCTTTTGAGGCACCTGATGCTTTTTCTCCTTCTCATTACACTGTCTTCCTAAAGTCCTACTATTAAAAAGTAAAACATTCTTCATGTTCAAATGGCTAAGTTTTGTTTTTAGTAGAAGTGGGAAATGTGAAAGCTACATCATGTTGGTCCCATGTTAAACAATATATCTTTCTTTAAAATTTAAAATCTCAAATATATAATCACACGATTAAAAAAAAAAACACCCAAAAACCCAGAAATGTCATTCCACATAAATAGGTACAACACAGTTCTTCTGCCATCGTAGGGAAAATGGGCACAGTCCAATGGACCAGACTATCGAGTGGCCTCGGTATCCATCCTCATTTCAGTGGCTTGTTAATGCCAACCAGGCCAATCAGGACTGGCTTTGCAAAAGATAAGAGGCAGCATCAGTAAGGGTTAATGCCTAGCCCTGAACACTAAGGAAAGGAGACCCATGGCAAGCAGTAATTGCGGAATGTATACTAAGCTCTAAGCATGGAAAGAGCTTCTTGCTGGGGTATCTGTGGTGGGGAAGAGCTCTGGAATAAATATTTCTTTTCATATTAGAAGGAAACCCAAGAAAGCCAGACATGGGTTTCAAAAGTGCAGGTTGATCAATTTAGAAAGTGGTGTGTTGCGAGAGGGGTCCGATGACTCCGCGCCACTGGTCCAATGATCCTGACAGCTTCACAGACAGCAACCACATTTGAGATGACTGGTCAGTGGCATGGCCAGGCCCTGCTTCTCCACTGCACCAACTGACCACTATCCTTCACAGGCACCTGGCTAGAAACATCCAGTTCCAACACCTGTCATACTTGCCAGGTCTGCAATCTCTCCCAACCACTTATGTCTAAGAGAGGAAGCAATGGCCTCACACACACACGTGTGTGTGTGTGTGTGTGTGTGTGTGTGTGTGTGTCTGGCTGTCTGTCTATGTATCTGTATGTGTGTGTAGATACGGTCAGGCATGGAAGGGCCAATTCTGGGATGAGGAGAGGGACTGGACAGCTTTCAAGCAGTCTGAGGAAAAGGATCTTGGCAACGGGCTCTCATCTCCTGTGTGCCATTTGCCAGCGGGGGAGTGAGGTACACCAAGGGTCCTGAGGGCTGGCTCTCTGGTGAACACTGCCAGGGTCTCCAACCAAACAAGGGTTCTTGTCCTTCCTTATTTACAAGTCTCCATCCACAGGTGGCTGACACAGCTGATAGATCCTGGGGAAGAAAATAAGAAAATTCCTCAACAGAGGCCAAAAGATAACCCTGCAGACACAACAGACCTAACCCAGGCACCCTCCTCTGCATCCCTCTCAATCTAAACCCTCTTCAAGGGATGATTCTTGGCTTAACAATTATCTACAAAGAATCTCTATATGTTGAATATTGAGCCAATACAGGGGGAAGATGAGAGGAGGATGAACATTTCTAGGACTTGAGAGATTTACTGGGTACTTTTCTCATAACACTCCTATGAGATATATAGTACAAGCATTGTTATTCCCATTTTATAGATGATTATACTGACTCAGAGAGGCTAAAGTATCTGGCTCGGGGTCAAAGAGATAGTAAGCATCAGAACCTTAACCCAAGCCCAGGTTTTACTGTCTGTAAGTACCTTGCTCTCATGAAAGGCTACTTAGGATGTCAGCAGAGACCACTCTAAGGCCAGGGGATCATGAGAGCTAAGATGCAGGTGCAGGGAAATGTGGGAAAAGTTTGGATTAATAAAGCAAATATTTCATGTTGATGAATGAACAGAGATCACTCAATCATGGTATTTAAACGTAGTAAGTCATTGGGCATATGGCACAAGAAAGCTGGGTAGTGGCTCTGACCCATGGCTAAGGATGGGTTTCCTTGAGCTTAATACTTCTCTGAAAAAGAGGAATGTTCTACCCGTCATGGTACTTACCGAGGTGCTCCCTGAGGCATCTGATCCTTGACTCGGAGGTTTTTTGCTAGGATTTCTACCCGGGGCCCCTGAAGAAGGGAGAGGGAGAGAGAGGGAGAGAGAGGGAGAGAGAGGGAGAGAGAGAGAGAGAGAGAGAGAGAGAGAGAGAGAGAGAGAGAGA
>NC_058131.1:243077901-243087087 GCF_016433145.1 Gracilinanus agilis
AGAGAGAGAGAGAGAGAGAGAGAGAGAGATTACAGTCTGGGAAGCATCAATTTTCGGAGCTACTGAATATGGCAGAGGAGCAGCCTTGAAGCTATTGGATGGGGGATGAGAATGGCAAGGTCCAAACTAGGTAAAAATTCCTATTTTCACTATTCAAACAGGCAGAGGAGTGGGCTAAATGGTGAATTGTGGTTCTGTGAAATGTTCACAATGCTCCCTTTCAGGATGAGTCAGGTCTAATGGGGAAAGAGACTAGAAGAAAGGTAGGAGTGGGGTGAGCAGTACCACTTCCAGCCCCAAAGTGGGTCTAGTCCCCCTACTGGTCCTCTTTCCCCTCTCAGACTCAATAGCTGGTGGTAGAGCTGGTGGTAGCAACACAACTCAAGTGCAGAGGGGCTAGGCACACAGTAAGAATGTAATGGATTTTAGCAAGGTTAATTCAAGTCTGAGGTATGTCTGGGTGACTACCCTGAGCCCATTCCTGGTCCCTGTGGTCAGAGGCCTACCTGCTTCCTCATGATGTCTGTTGCCTGCATGATGCACTTGGGGAGCAGCCCATGGCTCCGAGCCAGAATGGCTGCCTGCTCCAGGGAGACACTCAGGGTACTCCTGGGAACAGGACAAGAATGAGAGGTGGATGGGAAGTTCTCAGAGAATAAGGGCCTTCATGTAGTCTCTCAGGGGTGAGTGTCTCAGGAAGAATAATCAGAAATAAGGACACAGTCGAGTTTTCCCTCCCCATCCACCCTAACTCCTTTGTCCTCCTGGCAATGGCCTGAGAAGAATACATAAAAGACCCTACACTTATCTCTGAGGGCTTTCCAGAACCCTAACTCTAGTTGGGAAACTCATTCCCCTGGAATACTAAGCCTCCTCCATTCTAGAGGAATTAAACCTAGATCAGGGCATAGGGCCCATTTCATTAAGTTGTAAAATAAGCACAGTCTTGCTTCCCCACCCCCACCCCCTTTTTCTGATCTGAGGCTAAGAGCCTCACTCACAATTCTCAGTGTTGAGAACAGAGTGACCTTGCCTGAAGGCCCCCCTCCCCAGTGTTCAGAAGGCCCCACCACCACCTCAGAGGGCACTTCCTGGACACTCATATCACCTGCAGGCCTGAGGGTGGGGGGAGACTGAGGGAGAGAGGAATCCTGCAAGATATGGAGAATTGTTAAGTAAGTGCCTGGGGTGATGGCAGATACTCTGCAGTCCTTTTTTTTTCAAAAGCTTAGCAGGCCAGAAAGGATGTTAGAAACTTTGGTCTAACTTCCCCTTCCTTGTTTACCCCCATTTTACAAACGAAGAAATTGGCCCAGAATGTGGAAGTGAATCAGTATAGGATAGCATGGCTAAAAGGGACCTTAAAGATCAACTAGTCAAATCCTAGATTTTAGATGGGGAAACTGAGTCCCAGAAAGAGAAAGAGACAGTTATAGGGGAGGTCAGTGGCCACCTGGTACAGAACTCAGGTTTCCTGACACCAGACCAATGTCCTTTCTACTGAATCTTTCTGCTGATTACAATAATTGTTCACATTTCTTTCGAACTTTATAATTAGCAGTAATTAATAGTAGCAGTAATATAATATATAAAATATGAATTATTATACATGTCATGTATAATAATACATAATAATGGCAGTAATTTACAAATGATATAGAATAATATTGAATATATTATGTATATTTAGCATTATTAATGCTATTTTACAGTTAGAGAAATTGAAATGCAGGGAAAGTGATTGTGTGTCTAGGCATCAGAATTTAAATTCAGGTCTCCAAGTCTAGTACCCTCTTTCCACAGAAGGAAAATGTAAAGGTTTAAGAGATTTGGAAGAGAAAGCTGTTTTGAAAGGAAAATCCCCCAGAGGAATCTACTTCTGGATAGAAGGTCCACTTAAGTGGCTCCCATGTACTCCTGGGGGTAGAGGAGGGGGGTCCTTGAGGCTGACAAGGCACTGGAGAGACAGGAGACAGAGGGGCCAGATCTCACCTCTGCATGCCAGTGCCACACATGGTGATCTGACAGGCGCCCAGGCGGTAGCAGAGCTCAGAAGAGATGGGCAGCAGGCCTGCACTGGGCACACTGGTGCCAGGCTTTGAGTGGACAAAGGATTTCATCAGGCGGCACAGCTCATCCATGGCATTGATGGGACGGATCAGCTGCAAAGCAGTCAGAGAGGGTTACTGAGCTTCTAAAAGTATCAGACTTCTGACCCTTGTTTTGCCAAAACAGGCTTATGATTGTGTCCTATGGAACCTTTCTTATTTTACAAGGTATTTCATAGGCTCCAGAGCCGGGAAGGACCTCAGGGGACACATGGTCTAACAGACGAAGAAGCTGAGGCTCCCAGAGGTACAACTTTGCCCCTGGTCATACGACTAATAAGTTCCAGAGCCAGAATTCAAGGCTATTGTCTCCTACTGACTAAACTTCCATCTATCTCCTTCTCGTCATCCCTGTGGCAACTAACCCCTAGCCTCACTGCTTCATCCCTCATGATCGGACTCCTGCATTAGGCTCTTCAGAGACGAGTCTTCCTGCCTCTAGTCTCTCCCCCTAATCGAGATCCCACCACACACATCTCGAGTTAGGGCTATATTGTTCCCACCATCCCAGCCAGCTTTAGTCCTTAGCAGTGCTCCTGCCTATTCTTCCTACCAAAAGCTGCCTCTTCCAGGGAAGCTTTCCCTAGAGTGGCTCATTGCTCCTCAGCACTGGCTGCCCAAACTAGACATTCTGGTCCCCTGGTTATATATTTTCGTATACTAACATTTAGGTATTCATTTATGCAAGTCTTGTCTTTCCAAAAGACTGTGACCCTCCCTGAGGGCAGGGATCACATCTACTCCTTCTATATCACCTGAAGCAGGGAAGAACCTTCCTCAGGGAAAGCCAGGGGTCAAAAGAGAAATGGAATAGACTCAATAAAAATTGACAGAAACATGTAGGAGAAGAAAACAGAAAGCCAGGAGAGAAGGAGAGAGGAAGGGAAGAAGAAGAAATAAAAAGCAAGAGGGAGGGAAGTACCTGATCAATTTTCACTGCAGTTGCACTGGCATCTGTGGGCAGGTTGGACCTTTCAAGGTAAAATGTCCTGAAAAAAGCCAACATGAGATGATGAGTCACTGAATTAGAACCTGGATCTAGCTGATGCTTAGACTGTAGAAGATTTTACAAGCTAGAGTTCTGCCCTGTTCCATCTAATCATGTCACAGGGTCACAGAATGTCGGAGCTAATAAATTCCCTAACAATGATCATAATCTGTGCTACTCATTTTATAAAGGAAGTAATAATCCATTTATTCTTTATTTTTTATGTTTTATATGTTACACAAATATATATTTATTATATATTTATAAATAATAACTATCATTCATTATAAATAAAGGAAGTAAACAGAGGAGGGCCAAGACATGTACAAAGTCACCCTCTAAGCAGTAGACTAAAGAGACCCAGGAGACTAAAATCCAGATCTCCTGGGTCCCAGGCCAAACATTTATCCACTATGTCTCTCCACTTCCTATTACTCCAACCCGCCCTCCAGCAATGTTGCTCAACTTCTCCAGCCTTAGGGAAACCCAAAGGGCCAGAGATGGCACCCCTGCGTGGGACAAAGAGGTCAGAGGGCTTCTACCTGAGCCGTCGGTAATACTGCTGGACTTTCTCCAGGGACTGTGCATTGATCTCCTGCTGTATCTCCTCCAGGGGGGAGGTGGTGGAACCTCCTGCTTGTAGCTGCCCTTCCAGATTTTCCAGGGCTGTGAAGAAACCAAAACAGCTGTGAGATCCAGACCTAAGCAAGCAGGGAATGAGTACTGACTCCCAACTCCAGGCACATACCTTTAGTGAAGAGGACTGTATGGAGTTTCAAACTGCCCCCATTCTCTAGCCGGGAGGGCAGCTTGGAGAAATGATAGCTGTCGAGGTAAAAAATGACCTTCAAGGCCTGTCGGCTGCCCTCGATATGATAAAAGACATGTGCATCTGGAGAGACAAAAAAACAAGAAAGGGAGGGGAAAGTGGATAGGATTGACTATTTCCAAGACAGAGAAACACAATCTAAGAACTCTACTTTTACTCATTATAACCAGACCAGGCTTCACACCCCAGAGAACCTTCAATAGAACCCTAAAGCCTACCCAGCACAGACATCTCACCACATGCGTATTCTGACATCCACTTTCACTTCTTTTTCTTAGAATAAATCAAATAGATTCTGTCATTGCTGCTGGGAAGGACTTAAAAATCTACTGCCCCATAAGAGCTCCATCCACAAGGTCCCAGACATCCCTTGCATATGGCTAAATAATAAAAATAATAGTGACAATAACTACAACAACAAGAGATAGCATTTATGTAGCACCCACTATACTACAAATATTTATATCATTTGATTTTCACAACATCCCTGGGAGGTTCTATTATTACTGCGCCCATTTTTATAGATAGGGAAATTGTGGCAAAGTTATGAGAGCACAAGCTCTATATGTTTAGGGTTTATGTGATTTCTGTATTGCTATACCTAGTGCCTACTACAGTGCTTCAAACAGAGAAAATATTTAAAAATTTTTGGTGAATGATTGATTCATTCTCTTGGGGCAAGGAGACTCTGTCCAGGTATAAGATTATAGATTTGGAGCTGAAAGGGACTTCAGAAGCTATCTTGTCCAACCCCTCATTTTCCAAATGAAAGGGTTTACAAACTGAGGCCCAGGAACGTTAAGTAAAGAGCTTGCTCATGGTCACAAAGGTAGTTAAGTGTTACAGGCAGGATTTGAACCCCAGTCTTCTCTCTCCAAAGTCAGCATGTTTTTAGTGACATATGAAGCAGAAGGATTATTGTTTCCATTTTATAGATAAGAAACTGAGGGGAAGCCTAAAATTGCCCCAAATTGAATAGTTTTAAATGCAAAGATGAAATTTGAACCTCAGTCTCCTAACTCCAAGCTGCCTCTGAAGTATATGAGAGGCAGACCTTTCTGCAGCTTAAGAGCTCTGAGGGGAGAGATTTTTATCATGGCCCATAAGGCCTAGAAGCTCAATGCTTCTCTGCAGCACCAACCTGAGGCTAATTTTATGCTCATTCTTTGTTTAGGCTTATACTAATGCCTCCCCTCCACCCACCCACTCAATACTCCCCACATTCTCCCATGATCCACTCCTGGTGCCCAGTGACCACCAAGTCTAACCCTTCCAAAATCTGCTCTCAGAAAAGTGTTCATTAACACTGAGGAAATAACTGCTTTTGAGTGTTGAGGAAATGGGGGTTAAGAAGCAGCACTTTAAAATTTAACAGGGACCAAAGCCTCTAAATGGTTCCATGAACTTAGATGGAGGAGCTTCAGGGGAGAATCATTGTTTTTATTAATAAGTAGATGAAATTTAACAGTTCCTTCAATTATTAATTTAAAAAAAAACTTTATTCTGATAAAGGGGTCAAAGGCTTCACCAGACAGCCCAAGGGGGTCCATGACAATTTAAAAAGGTTAAGAATCCCTGGCCTTCAACTCTTCTAATAGTCTTAGATTTGGAAGGGATCTTGGATCTAAAGATTCTTAACCTAGGACCTATGAAGTGGTTTGTTTTTTTTTTTAACATTTCCTTGGTAATCCTCTAAAACTTTTGGGGGGGACAGTAATTTTAAAAATCTTATTCTGAGGGATCACTGGAGTGCCAAAGGAATGTATGACACCAAGAAGGTTAAGAACCTCTGGGAAAAAGGAATACTATTCTAACCAGAGCAACTACCAAGGAATAGATGGGGGAGCAAAGGAGGTATTTGGGTTGTAGCATGGCAGGTACCCCAATTAGTCTTGCTTGTCCATAGGAAAGCCACCATTGTTTCACTTCAACTTCAGCTAGGAAGTGGAAAGCTGGAAGCTGGACCAGAAGGGCCCAGACTATAGAAGATAGTTATACACCTTCCTTGCTAGAAGAAAAAGATGCGTACCCATCAGCCTGCAGCAGGTAAGGTCCTTTGAGTTAGAGGGTAATAGCCTGGTAGTTTGGAAAGAATACAAGAAAGAGCACCAGGGTTCAAAATGTGGGTCTCTTCTCTGCTCCCTGGGTGACCTCAGGCACTTCACCAAACATCTCTATGCCTAAATCTCCTCCTCAACAAAATGGGAAGATTAGACTAGATTTCTACAGTCCCTGTCTAGCTCCAGACCTTATGACCCAAAAGACAAACAGGGTATCTTTTGGGGGGACTCTCCAGTTGGAGAATCCCAAAACAGAAACTGAGGAACACAATTCTCCCAGCTAGGGTAACAAAGCAACCAATAATACTCACTGGTGACAAAATTCTCATCCAGCTGTTTAAATGAGAAGGTGACATTGTCCAGCTCTGAAAGAGTAACCCGGATATCCTCTAGCATGGCGCGCTCTTCCTTCTATGGAATGAAGAAAGGATAAACTATTAGAAACTCTTCTTTCAGTTAGAAAATGGTGTCCTTGTGTACTGTCTTCTACTGCTTGCCAATGGAACACACCAATCTAACCTGCTTTGGACAGGGCTTTAAAATGGGCATCTGCTACTTGTTTTCCTCAAAAAACTGGCCTAGATGGTGATCTTCTAGGATGATGTTGTTCTGGTGTGCTATATTCTCAGGTGGCTTCCAGATCAAAAGACCATAGATTTAGGGCTAGCCAGGAACCTGAATGTCGCCTATCACAAGATATTCATTTTACAGATAAGGACACTGAGGTCCAAAGAGATTCTGTTTTCTAAATGCTGCTTTGCCAGCTGTAAGAAAAAACAAGAGGCTGGGTTTGGTTTGGCCCGTGGCATGCAGCATCTCACCAGCAGGGGGCAGCAGGATCCCACCTTACTGAGAAAACCAAAAGTTTTTCTTTCTCCACCAAAGTGCTAAAATACCTCAGTAAACAACAGAAGCTATACATTCCTTTTTTCCCTGCATCCACAACCTGCCTTGTGAACACCAGACTACTGGTGGTTTATGCCAGAGGCGCCAACATTCTCTGGGAAGCAGAGGAAACAATGGGAAAGATGGCAACAGAGTATGGAAATAAAAATGAGATAGTTAGATAGATAGGTCTGTAAGGCACTGTGTGGAAGAGGCATGGAGAGAATGAGAGAATTCGAGATTATCAGAGGTAGAAGGGACCCCTTAGGGAGGCCAAAACGCTTCGGGTTGTTCCTTTTATTTTTTATTTTTAAAAAAGATTATTTTTTTGCTTTCTTTTTTTAATTTTAAGTTTGAAGTTCCCTCCCTCCTACCACCCGCTGAGATGGGAAACAATATGACATCAATTATACACATGAAATCATGGGAAATATATTTCCATATTAGCAGTGTTTTAACCAAAAAAAAAAAAAGAGGGGGGAGAATGGGGGTGGGAATAAAGGGAAAAGATGATACTTCATTCTTAAAGCAAAGACTTTAATGGGGAAATCAATTGGTTAAGGTCAGAAAAGAGGGCAGCCGACTCAGAGACAGATGCCAGGACGGGTCTATGCTCACAATGGCAAACCATCAGTCAAAATGATCAGGAACAGAAAGCCACCATTGCTCATGGCCTGTGCCCAAACCGTATTACTAACTGCCCTATTATGTTATTTGGAAAATACTCAAATGCCTTCTGAGGAGGCAGTCTGGTGAAGGAGAAAGATTACAGGACACAGTCAAGAGTTCTGTGTTCTAGGATTTGCACCCTGAATTATTTGCTGAGTGAATTCACCTTCTCCAAGCCTTGGTTAGCCCATTTGCAAAATGGCATGTGCAAGATAATGACACCCACCTATCCACAATAGGTTGTAAAGATCAATGATGGAAAAACACTACCTAAAAAGCCTATGTAATGGCTTATACAAGTGGGAGGAATAATTATGGTAAAATCTGTGAATAAGAAAGGTTTGCGGAGTAAAAGCTACTTGGCAAGTCATTTCACTTCTCAGTACAACCACTGCTTCCTCCATAAAATAAGGCCCTGAGGTCTTTATAGATATTATAAAGGGCCATCAGGTGCCAAAAGGATCAGCTTGTCCTGCTTGGCTGCAGAGGGTCAGATGTAGGGCCCAGAGGAAAAGGAATAAAGAATAGTCCTCCCACTAGTGCTATCCAATAAAGGAATAGGAAGCCTTAAAGAAAGAGGCCACAGGACTGTTGGATTTGGACCAGGAAGGGACATACAGAGCCAACTGGACCAAACCCTCATTTTATAAATGGGGAAACGGAGTCTCAGGTGAATGCCTCGTTCATAGTCACCCATGAAGTTACTCATACTCTCTCCCTCATCCAATTATGGTATAAAACTTAGATGGTTACATGTTGTAATCCCTACCTATTACCACCCCATCCAGGAGGAACTCAGAGGGCAAGGGCAGTTTTAAATTCTTCCCTTATCCCTAGGGTTTAGCATATTGCCTAGCATGGGATCAGAGGGTTCGAGCCAGGAGAGATCTGGTTCAACTCCATTTTCCAGGTGAGGAAACGGGCACAGAGAGGTTAAGTGATTTGCTCAGTCACGATGCTAAACAAAGTGTCTGAGGTATGATTTGAACTCCGGTTTTCGTGACTCCGACTCCTGGCATTCCACCCACTATGGCAGTTGCTTTCTCCTTAGATTGGTTTGGAAACAGCAGAACTGAGATTCAAATAGGTCCTCACACCACGCTTCCTCATCCACGGAAGATGGACGATCCTGTGTCCAGGTTCAGATTACAATCAAGGAAGCCCTAAGTTCTCCTCCAGTTCTAAGATGATTCTCTTGGGTCCTGCAGCGCGTCTGGAGCAGAGCGAGGGCTAGAATTCCCTGACATGTAAGTAAGCTGAGGACCGAGCATCCTGCCTCCCAGGAGGGGTCAGAGCCTCATCTCAGAGCCGAACAGGGCCCCTATTCCTCCTGCCACTTCATGCCCCGGCCCCAGCTTCAGCCGCCAGCCAATGGCTCTTACCACACTGGGGGACAGCAACGACTGGTAGTGAAGCAGGACCCCTGTGGCCGCTATCTGTTCCAGCCACTTGCGACTGGCATCTCGGCTACTTTCTTCATATTCGCCGTTGTTGTTGTATCGGTAGCTTAAGGCTGCAAGCAGCTGGTCAGAGAAAGTACAGATGGCCGCCACCAGAGACTGGCAGAAGATGACATCTCTCCTTAGCTGTAGCTCCGTATCTGTGAAAGAGAGACAGAGAGAGGGAGAGAGGGAGAGAGAGAGAGAG
>NC_058131.1:243089775-243122010 GCF_016433145.1 Gracilinanus agilis
GGAGGAGAGGGGGAGAAAGGGAGAGACAGAGAAACAGAGAAGGGGAGAGACAGAGATGGGGAGAGAGACAGACACAGAGAGGAGAGACAGACAGAGAAACAGAGAGGGAGAGACAGAGACAGACAGACCGAGAGTGGGGGAGAGACAGAAAGTAGGAAAGAGACAGAGAGGGAAGGGGGGGAGGGACAGACAGACAGACAGATACAGAGAGAGACAGAGACAGAGACAGCCAGAGATGGGGAGGGAGAGAGACAGCCAGAGAGGGGGAGGGAGAGAGAGAGAGAGAGAGAGAGAGAGATATGAACTGACCAGACACTGTCTCAGTGGCCGCACAATAACTACTCTATTTGGGCAGAAAGCAGGCCATCTATGGCTCTAAGGGCTCTACAGTTAGATCTAATGATGGGATTCAAACCCTCAATTTTCCTTTCAGAGAGTCAACAAAGGCAAATGGCAAATTCTTGCCACCTATCCTGTCCCTGTGGGCCATCCCTGAGGGGTTTTCAGTTCATGTGAATCTAGAAGATCTACAGAAGAAATTCCCTAATGGGTCCTAGGAAAAGGGGAAAAGATTATTTATTCCCTTCCATTTACTGAGTGTCTACCCTGAGCCAGGCACTGTGTTAATGAGCACTTTACAAATATTCTCTCATTTGATCACACAATGCCCCCTCCTGCACTCAGTTTCTGACCATGCATTCTGAGCTTCGGAATGAAGGCTCTAGAACAGGCAGGGATGCCAGCTCAGAGACTGACCAGGATGCTGCTCTGAGAGGAGCCTGTAAGGGGCATATGTGGAAAGAGCTCCTCAGCTAGGGACGGAGGAAAGACCTGATTCAAACCCTGTAAACAACAGAAAACAAGAGGATGGCTCTCCCTTCTCCAAGCCTGGGATGAGAAACACAGGAACTAAAAAACTTGGTGTTTAGCCACACACATATGGCCCACAGGCCATGTTTCCTTTATGAAAAATAGGATAATGAATCCAGGCTTGGGGAGAGCTGGGGGGGGAGGAATCTGGCAGGACTGAGAAAAAAGGCAGACAACCAGCCTATAAAGCTACCAGAAATCTCATTAAGCCAAAGCCGTGCCCAGAATCTACATCTCCTACAGGCCAGCCTTGGAGACAGCCTTCTCCCCTCTAAGCAGCCTGCACTTGGTTACCCTGGGATAGAAACGTTTGAGGAGCAGAGTGAATATACGATAGACCTCCGTCTCCACATCCTTTGCCCTTTCCAACAGAACACGGCGACTCCCCAATCGCTTACCTGTGCATTTGAGCAAAGCCAGTAACACCTGATTCTTCCCATCTGGAAGGAAAGAGAAAAGGGAAGTGAGGGGCTGACCTCTAATTCGGCTCTACGAACTTCAGACGGCACGATATCATGCATGAAACGTTTATGAAGGATCTAGGTGCAGGTCCCAGCACCGTGCCCATCACAGGGAGGCACTTCCCTGCAGGCCGATGGCGGAGAAGACGCTCACACAGAGAGCTGTAACATACCATGAGGGATGCAGCACTCGGGGCCCAAAGATCTGACGGGTGGGTACAAGCAGTTTTATAGAGAAAAGCATCCAATGGGGTATTCTAGGTCTTCAATGAAGAAAGAACAAGAAGGAATGGAACTAGCGAAATGGGGAAGGAAGGCATCCCAGGCATTGGGTACACAGAGGGGTGTTCTGGGGGGACAAAATCATCCTGTTTGGCAGAAGCAGAGAGGGCATGGAGGGGAGTGTCAGGAGATGAAGTTGGAAAGGCGAGGAGGCTCCACAAGTGGAAGGCCTTGAGTGCCGAGTAAAGGACTCTGAATTTTACTTGACAGACAATATGAAGTCACTTTAATTTTTGTGCAATGCAAATTTACCGACACTGAAGGAAAGGAAGGTGAGAAAGCTGCTAAGCAGAGACCTTCTCTGGGGGACACTGAAGGAAGTCTCTCTGCAATGGCTATGCAAAGACACATTATATATTTTCATTGAAATATATACACAGGCTCACAGATACACATAATGTAATATATATACTGTTAAGGTATATAAAGCTTTTTTTAAAGCCCTTGAGGTAAGTGGTAAGGGCTACACAATCAGGGGTAAATGACTTGCCCAGGGTCACACAGCTAGGAAGTGTCTATAGCTAGATTTGAGCCTGTGACATCCTGTCTCCAGGTCTGGCTCTTCTATCTACTAAGCTACGGAGCTGCCTGAAATAAAGCATTTTCATCACAAGCACACTCATGAGGTACGCAGCACATATTATATATTATATGTCCTGTTACTAAGATTATCCAGTCAAACTGTGAGTAAATGGGTACATGTAGCTTGTGTCTAACTTCAAATCCAACGTGTAATACCATGGCAGATGGCACATAGTGCAACACACGCACAGAGACACACAAATGTAAACAAATATACATTTGCACGTTGTTGTTCAGAAGTTTCAGTTGTTTCAAAGGAATGAAACTAACCATGGAATTTCAGGCTCTTATTAAAAGGGAAGAGAAGAGCCTTGTCCAAATCTTTGTGACCCCATTTAGGTTTTCTTGGCAGATACTGAAGCAGTTTGCCATATCCTTCTCCTGCTCATTTTGTAGATGAGGCAAATTTTTAAGATTATAATTACCAACTGTATTATATATTTATGAATATATATGTATTTATATACAATATAAAATTATCAAATTACAAATTGAGATCAACACGGTGAAGTGACTTGCCCAGGGTCACACAGCTAATACTTGTCTGAGGCCAGATTTGGTCTCAGGCGGGGCACTCGATTCTTGAAACCAGTTACCTGCCCCCAGCACACATGTACATGCACACACATGCACACACACACACACACACACACACATACACTCTCTCTCTTTTCTCTATGGCTTGGAAATTCCTGTGCTCCATGACAGAGGCCTGGCAATAAACCAAAGAAGGAAACCCCACTGACATGAATAGTCCTAAACCTTTTCCTGGAACCAGAGGTCCTGGGGTCCAAAGGGAAGAACACGGGGCGTGAAGATATAATACTATAGTGCTCTACTTTTAGAGTCAATCTTTTGAGAGATTCCTGGACTGGGTGAGGGAGGAGGCCTAAGCTCCCACAGTCTAAATTGTAGAAAGACATGTAACCAAATCCAAAGTCTTGAAAATAAGGTCCACTCCCTGCCCTGCCTAATCACATAAAGATAGTGTAAGAATCTAATTTTTAGGAGTGAAAGAGATATCTGAAAGCAGAAGGGAAGAGCTATAAGGGAACCCTACAAAATGGAATCTCAAAACTGAAAGAGGCTTGCAACAAAGACAGAATGATGCTACTAAAATGGGAAGGACTGCCAAAACCAGGCAAGGCCTGAGGGATGATGGAACCCCCTAACTCAACCAAGGATCACACAGCTAGAAGAGTAAAAGCTACCAGAATAAAAATAAAAATAAAAATCACACAGCTACCAGAATAAAAATCCAGATCAATCTCTTGACTTCCAGTCTAGTGTCCTTTCCATTATACCAGACAAAGTGCTCTGAGATCTTTGGACATTTGAGGGACTATAGTCATCCCTGTAATGATGTCTTAGAAGGCAGATATGAAAAGATATTGACAGCAAGTACGTCTCTCTCTTGCCAAATACAACCTTCCTGACCAAGGAAGGTTCCAAGAAAGGTTTCCCTATCCTGCATTCCATCCTCCGGGATCACCAGAACAACCAAGGCACTGATTCAGGTACGCAACATGAAGCACCAAAGAAATAACTACCAACCAGCCCCACTGAATTATATCGGACTCTTTAATGCTCTTCCCATGGCCCCTGACCTGTCCTTCGTACAAACCTTCCACATATTTCTGGATGTTGTCCACCAAGGACTTGATCGAGTTGGGAAGGTTCCAAGGGTCTTCCTGAATGCTTATCTGTATCATGCTCCGGCCCCGGATCGGACATTCCTCCCTCTGTTTAAAGTCTGCAGCAGAAAGAACACGTTAAGAGACAAGCAATGAGGCAGTGACATAGGAGAAGAGGGGAAGTGCAGTGACAATGTATGTGGTCAGCCATGGGCAGGTCAGAAGACATGCCCTGTGACACCCCAGAGGACACTGAAGCCCTGAGCTCACAGAAGGGGCCTTTGATGTCATTTAATCCCATCATTTGATAGAGGGGGAAACTGAGAACTCCCTCATTGGTCACACAGTGAGTTAGTGGCAGAGCCAAGCTGAGAACCTCAGTCTACTGACCCTCTGTTCAACATTCCTGAGTTAAAAGTGCCATCTAGGAGGGGCCCCACAAGGAACACACCTATACAGGCAATAACCAGGGAGCTGGGACTCAGTTCTTGGCACAGACAACCTCACAGGAATGGAATGAAGGTGCGGAATGATGCTGACTTCTTGGTTCTCCCTTGCTAAACAAGGGCTCTGGCCTAACATGTCTAATAGAAAGGATTACTCTAGATTTGCTCTTTCTCCCCTGGAACAGACTGGGACCAAAAAAGTCCCTCAAACAATAAACATGCAGATCTATCTCTGTCCCTCTTTCTCCCCACCTCTCCCCTCCTCTTTCTCCTCCTCTCTCTTCTCCCTCCCTTTTCCCCCCTTTCTCTCCCTCACCTCCCCCTCTCTATCCCCCTTTTCCTCTCCCTCTCAAAGGGCCGGTTTGTTTGTAATGCACTACACTAAGAACATCATAAAGCTGTCAAAATCTCATTAGAAATATGCAACTTATGGGAAGTAGGCAGGGTTAAGACCCTGGCTTCACACATCATACATTCATGGTCATCATTCACACATCATTCACACATGGTCATCCACATAAGTCTATTTCCCTAGACTTGTGCTCCAAAGACCAAGAGCTGAAAGGGACCTCGGAGGCACCAGGTCTTACATCATTCATTTTATAGATAAGGAAACTAAGGCCTTGGAGGATAAGTGACTTGTCCAAGATCACATAGCAAGAATCAGAGGTTATATTTGAACGAATTCAGATCCTCAATCTTTCTTTTTTTTTTTTTTCTCTCTTAATGACTCTAAAACAGAAAGGCAACAGCTGGGCAAACAGGGCTAAATGACTTGCCTAGGAATACATGGCTAGGACATGTCTGGGGCCAGATTTGAACCCATATTTGAACAACTCCAAGCTTGGCACTCTATCCACTGTGTGCTACCCAGCTGCCCCAAAAAGGTTATTTTCAAGGAGGAGAATTCAAGTCAGTATGTGGAATAAGAGTTCCTACAGATTTTTCTTCCTTGGTACTGAACCAGCAGCTTCTAGGCAGACCATGGGAAAAGAAGGCCAAAGTTCAAATTCTGAAGGATCAGGTGCCTGGCCTCACCTCATCTGTCTACCTTACCCCTTCAAGGAGGTCAAGAGCACTGCCTTGTTGACTTTGCACTGGGTAAGCAAGCTGAGCAGTAGGGGAGGAGGGCAAGCAGCTGCAATTCTGGGTCATGTGAAGAAGTGTCAGCTCTGGCTGCCATCCATCTCCAAGGGAAATGAGCCATTTATTAGAGATTAGCTTGTCCCAGGAGGGGGTGGGTGGCTGAGAGGGCAGTTACACTGGAAATCTTGGCTGAGGCCAAGAAGTAGATTCAGAACATTTTCTTCAAGTAGGAGGGATCAATCTTCCCAGTAAGACAAAAAAATCCCAAGGTGGGGAATTCCAAGGAGGGAAGCAGGGCGAGGACTTCAAATTAATGAGTCCCCAAATCTGGCCATCTACCCTGACACAAAAGCATGGCTTGGGTACTAAAAGAATTCCTTCTGCCCACATGTCTAGGTCTGTGTTCCAGACTGTCCCTAGCCTGGACAGAGGTCTCTCCCCATTAATTACCTTGCAAGCTGTGTTCCATGGGGAAATGCTTCGTTTCCTCAAAGGCCTTACTCATGACAGACCCTTTTAAGAGTGCATTGATGGAGTCAACCTGGGGCATTTGACAAAAGGTATTTGGTTAGTGTGGGCCAGGCCTGATGAACCATTGAAAGTCAAGGGTTTCTCAGTATTTCAAAAAATCCAAAATTTCCTCAGTGAGGACACTCAGTAATGTAGCTCACAGCCTTTATACATGAACTTCTGTAGGCAGAAAGTGCCTCCTTTGGGAGCCAATCTTCTGGCAGTGAGGTTCTGAGTGTAAATGGGCTGGTCCATGAACTATATATAATATATATATGGAGCTCTCTGTGACTCAATGGCACATTAAGGTAACTCTTCATTGAAAGAGGATCTTCAAATTATAAAGAATCAGAATGAGAGTGCCTGAGGGGAAAAAGAATTCCAGTTATGCTCCACAGCCTCAGGCCATCTGCCAAATAGACCTGGGGTCTAGAGGACCTGGGTCAGATGACTCTTAATACTGAACAGGTTACCTAGGGTGGTGATAATTGTTATTATTATCATAGCTAGAATTAATAATACTTTAAGGTTTTTAAAGTGCTTCACGCATATTACCTCACTGATCCTCACAACAACCCTGTGAGAGAAATGCTATTATCCCCAGTTTACAAAAGAAGAAAGTGAGGCTAAAAGTTAAACGACTTACCCAAGTTTACCCAGTTCACAATATCTGAAGCAGAACTTGTAAAGACCCAAAATCCAGCCCTTTTATCTACAGCGGCACTTAGCAAGTCATTTAACCTCTCTGGGCCTCAATTTCTTCAATTATAAAATAAGAGGATTGATTTTTTTTAAATCCTTACCTTCTGTCTAAGTAACAGTTTCAAGGTAACGTAAGTAATTGGGGTCAAGTGACTTGCCCAGGGTCATAGAGCTAGACCTGACTCTCTATCCACTGAGCCACCTGGCAACCCAATTCATTGACTTCTATGGTTACCTCTGTCTCCAAATCTATAATCCTATGACATTGCAGAACTCTGGCTTCAGGCTAAAAATATTTGTCTTCATCTATGAGAGGCTTCATTCTCCCAAATTTCCCCAAGAGGAAGTCAGAAGACTAGTAATTATCAGAAGAAAGAAAAGGCTCTACCTGATTAAACAGGTGCTCCAAGCATCCATGGAGTTTGTCCTGTTTATCTGATGGGATCCTCATGTCACACGGTAACTCATCTCCTAGGAGAGAGAACAAGTGAGGAAGTTCACATCTGTGTAGTACTTTCTATCTTTCATGGTCCTTTTCCCATCCAAAATCTCATTTGACTTTTAAAAAAAAAACAACCCTATGAAGTAGGCAAGGCAAGCATTATCATCTCATCATCTCTTTAAAATATGGATTTTATCATGGTATTCCCAGATGCAAAACCTTCAATGTTTCCCTACTATTTGCAGAATATAGTCTTAGCTACTTGGCTCATCTTGCCAAAGCTCACCACAATTTGATTGACATCCACATTCCCAAACTCATCTCCCATTATTTTCCCTTTTATACTCTGACATCTATCCATCCTATAGAGCATTCTCTAAAGGTGAGTTCATTCTCTGGACCTCTGTTCATTCTATTGTCTTTACCTGGACCGCTACTCATCTTCCACACCAAAGTCACCATTCCACCTGACAATGTTACACATATATGGAGAGACACCAGATCATTCCTTAGTGTCTCCCAAGTTATCTTGAAAATGGCCCGTCCTACTTACCAGATCCCATCTCATCACTGCCCAGATAAGAGCTGTTACTGCGGACACTGGTATAAGAGAGGACTGAGTCTCGGTTACTATTGCATTCACTGAAAAAGATACAGAAAGGGCATGATGAGAAAGTCCCCAAAGTCAGAAGAGCAACTCTGCATTTCTAATCTGAGAATAGGAACTTCAGAAAGAGGAAGCTGGACTAAATACACAGAGAGTGGAGGATAGCTTCTAAGCCACTCAGTGAGACAGGCCTAGTGAGTGGGGATAGAAAAGAGTCTTCTTCAGTATTTCTAAATTAGTCAGAATACCAACACCGACTCTAAACATAGAAAAATAGCTACAGAGGCCACAAGATAAGCTCAATCACTAAAGTGGATTCTTTTGAGCAAGAAAACACAAGGACACCAAGAACAACTTAAGGCTGGAACTGAGGGCCTGGTATCCCTTTCTTAAGATAGGAGAAATCTGGAGTTGAACTAGAAGAAGTAGTTTATCTACAATCACTAAGTCAGCAAGTTTCAAAGCTTAGACCTAGTGCCAAGACTAGTTCCACTTCTAAAATACTATTAGCTCATATGATTAATTATAACTCCTTCTAGATAGGAGAGGATACCTCCTCTCATTTCCTTCTCCTGGGGTTTCCACAGATGTGGGAATATTGCATATGAAAGTCAAGTTCTTTCAAGATAGTGATTGATCTTACTGAATTTGTTCTTTTCATCCTCTTTTTCTTTTAAAAAAACTGTAAGAAAGTAAAGAAATGTAAGCAAAGTACTTTCATAATCACTATCTCACATACCACTACCATCAACTCCCACAAGAGAGGGAAGGATTATTATGCTCATTTTGCAGATGAAGAAACTAAATTTTGAAGAGTTGAACCAGATGGTCTGAGGTTATATGGCCTACAAGTGAGAGATGCCAGGCTCCAGGTTCCTTTGACAGAGAAAAGATTCCCCAACTGGTTTGTGACTCCTTAAAAGTATGACCAAGCCTGCCCACTCTCAATCTCATATCCTACCTGTAGGAATCTCGATAGCTCATTGTGTCATGTCCTGAATCCTCCTGGTCCTCTTCTGACACTTTGAAACACACCTTCTTGATCCCACCGTGGTCGGCTTTGTCGATCTCGCTGTCCTCACTCACCAGCGAAGGGGAGACCTCTTCAGTGGAGGGAGGTTCACAGGACCCATCACCCGTTGGTTCTGTGATGGTGGACAGCAGCCTAGAAAGAACAACAGGCACCACCATCATGAAGCACTGGAAATAAGAACCTTCAGCTCCTCTGGTTACAACAGCTCTGGATAATGCCCTAATCTCTTGGCAAGACTATCTGACAAGGATTAAGAGGTTGCTTTACCTTTTCTTCCCCCAACCTCTCTTTTAAAGTCATTGTCATTTCCAATCCCACAGTTATCGTGCTGAGTGACATTTGATATATCACTTCATCCATCTCTAGGATTTGCTTTCTTTCTCCATAAAACGAAGTGCTAGAATAGATCATCTCTAAGGTCCCTTCAATCACTATGGTCTCCTATACTTTATTTGCTAAGATCTCTACCATATCTAATACTGTGTGTTCCAAAGGTCCTATGCAAATCAAACATTTAGCATTCTTTGGCATTTCTATCTGACAACGCTCCAGCTTTAAGTCAAAAGAGCCTGACATACAGGAGTATGGTTTGATGTATTTTCAGGGTGGGCATTTATACCTCAGAAGCAATATAACTAAAGGCTTCATTTATTTTTTGTTGACTATCTTGACTTGAGAAATGGAGAGAATGTACATAAAACTTAAATGTATCCTTCATTTTTGGAGAGCTAGTGGCTAAATATTTATCAGCTTAGAACTTTCCCCTCAGATTCAGCAAGTAGAAATAAAGTAAGCTTCCCACTTTTCAGTACAGGAATTAAAGTCCCAAGGAAAATCATCACAAAGCAAAACTTCCTCCTTATAGCAAAAGCAGGAGTCTAAACCCCAGGGTCTTCCTTCATCCAAGATGGCATCTGAAAGCAAGAGCGATAAAGGGATCTGGGAGATCATCCAGTCTCAATCTCCTGAAATTTTAATTTTTTTCTTTTATTGAAAAATTAACAGTCATTCACCATAGAAACATGTGAGAAGGTGATATAAAAACCACTTTGAATAGTGTTGGATTTGAAGTCAGGAAAACCTAAACTTGAATCCTGCCTTAGGACTTACTGCCTGTATGAAAGTGGCCAAGGCATTTAAGATTTCCCATCCTCAATTTCCTCATCTATGGAATGAGGATAACAATAGTAACTGTGACTCACAAGGTTGTAACGGTAAGATAACAGATACCTTGAAAACCTTAAATCACTATATAAATGCTATTACTATTTTTAAAATGTGTGTAGAGGATAGATTATATATATGAGAGAGCAAGAGAGAGTGAGAGCGAGAAAGCACATGAACAGTCTAAAAACTGGAACTCAAATAATTGAGTCTTTGGTTTGACATTTTTTTTCTGTTATGTATATACACACAGTGTGTATAATTATGTGTGTAACATGTATATGTATTATGTATGTATGCACATAAATGTATTATGTATGTATGCACATAAAAATCCTATATACAGGTGTGTACATGTATAAACAAACATTTATAGTAATACATGTATATTTTGCGTGTACATACATAGATATTTATGCACGTATGTATATAGGAATCAAATGCCTCTATTTGTGTGTTCTGTATTTGTATTTGTGTTCATTTCTAATCCCCTCATTTTACAGAGAAGGGAACTAGTACCCAAAACAGGAAGCAACTGGCTGACAGTTCCATATGATGAGTTGACGGCAAAGTTGACATATGCCCCAGATTTCCTGGCTTCTAGTACAGTTGTGTGTCCACATCACATGGCCTACACACTTCTCTACAAGGTATAAGAACTCAAATTTTTATTGATATAACTATTCTTAACTTCACATGGAGCAACACATTTCTGCAGAACATGAGAGCTTATAAAACAATTTCCTCTTGAACAACTTTACAAGTTTAAACTTTAAGTTTTATTATTTCCACTTTACAGATGGACAAACTGAATCTCAAAGAAGGGAATTAACCTGCCCAAGACAACACATTTGGTATATGTCACAGCTGACATTCAAACCTAGATCTCCTGATTTCCAAGTCTAAAACTGTCTCAACTATAAAACATTTCTCTCCTACATCATTATTATTACTATTACTATTATTATTATTATTATTATCAGTATTGATTCTAAATTCTTACATTTCTAGGCATATAGCCTTTGACCCAGCAAACCTGCTGAATTAAATGAGCAGGAGAAAATGCTGAGGCCATCTCTGGCACAACTTCCTTGCCCCTACTGATTCCTTCTTTCCCCATCCTCAGGTCCCAGCCACCCATCCTTCCTGGTCTCACTTGTTTATCTGCATGACGTATTGCTTCATTTCCTTCACGGCCACATCCAGCTTGTTGAAGAGTTGCAGATAGGCATCCTGGATTTCCCGGTCCTCTTGCTTCAGCAGGAAGCTCAAGCCTCGGTCTTCTTGGATGGGCCCCCCATTCTGTTGGTTGATGGTACTATCCATGAGGCTCCGCTCATGAGATTCCCCATCCTCTTGGGGGAGGCACTTCCAGGATGGGGCAGCCATGGTGGTGATACAGTGCTGGGTATAGGACATTGGGTTTATGTGACCTAGAAGATGAAGGGAAATAGATGTCCCAAAATACCCAATAACCCATTAGGTCAACATATGGCTTAAGAATATATATATATATATATATATATATATATATATATATATATGTATATATATGTAGTTCTCTCCTCTTTTGTATCACTTGATTTCTTAGACATTAGTCTTTCCTCCCCAACTAGAATGTGAGCTCTTCTGTCACTGAGAATAATCTGCTTTCTAGTCACGTAGTATGGACAGAGTGAGACTCATAGTGTGCAATCAGGATATTAGAACAAAAAGATGCTTATAAACCAGGATGTAGAATGTCAGAGCCAGAAGAAACATCAGAACATAGAATGTCAGAGGTGGGAGGGACCTTAGGACACAACAGATGAAATGTCAGCTTCAGGAGGAACGCCAGAAAACAGAATGAAGAGAGTAGAGAACATGAAACATGAATGGGACCTTAGAATATGACAGGGCTAGAACAGGCCTAGAATAGAGAATGTTAGGACCAGAATTTCACAGCTAAAAGGGACCCTAACAGGCCCCGTAGCCCAACTCTCTCAGTCTTTTGTGACTTGCGTGACTTTCCAAAGCCAAAAGCCCAACCTCCTGATTCCCATTCGGATGCTCCTTTTTCAAGATCATGACAATGACTGCATTGACTTGACTAGCATGGACAGAAAAGGAGGGTCCCTGCACCTTGTTCAGGATCGAGGCCAATCAGAGAGGGTTTCCGCCCAAATCGGATACTGAACGACCTCCCCACTGAGGTAGTGTTCTTGGGGTAAGACACTTCCATGAGATTCACATGGCAGTTGGTGGGGCAAAAGTCCAGGCTGCAGAGGGCATGAGGTTCCAAGGAGGCTTGCTTGAAGGCAGGGCTTACCCGGGTCTTCAGCTTTTCTGCAAACTGAGGAAGAATAAGGGATTATTATAATCTGGCATATAGGTGGCTTCTGACCATGTGAAGAGCAAAAGAGGAAAAATAAAGGGTTCTACCCTGGGAAAAATTAGGTTTGTTGAGAAAATGATAGATGCTATGCTGTGTTCAAATATTTCAAGGGCAAGGATGGGAACCTTGAACCTCCTAGCAGAGTGAGGGACATTATTTTGAGTTGATGTAATTTGATGTAATTAGAACTTCCTAACAATTAGGATTGTTCTAACCATGGACACTGGGCTGCTTTATGAGATAGTGACCTCTCTGTATGTAGAAGGATTAAAGTTTCCTTTAAATACATGAAAATTATGGAGGGGGTTCTTTTTTTAAAAAAACCTTTACCTTCCACTTTAGAATCAATACTGTGTATTGGTTCCAAGATAGAATTCGTTTCAGGGCAGAAGAGCAGTGGCTAGGCAATGGGGGTTAAGTGACTTGCCCTGGGGGCACACAGCTAGAAATGTCTGAGGCCAAATTTGAACCCAGGATCTCCCACCTTGGGGCATGGTTCTCTATCCACTAAGCCACCTAGCTACTGCTATAAAGGGGATTCTTATACTTGGTACACACAGCTATTAAGTGGCAGGGCTGAGACTAGAACCCAGGTTTTCTGTTATTCTTTGCACATAGTTGGTGCTCAATAAGTGTCTGCAGAATGAGTGAATAGGACTCTCTAATGCAATACTACATTTCACCCTCCTATCCTTCTACTCCCCTGATCTATCAGGGAAGGAACCATGACTTATCTATCTAAACCTTGTCTCTCTGGTAGTCCTCTGCACAGGAGGCACCCAATAAATGCATGTAGAATTGATAAACTGATTAATTAATGAACCGATGAGATAAAGCAGCACATGGCTATCACCAGGGATCCTGCTGGCCACATCTTGAGGCTCCGGGAGGAAGGAGAAGGGGGAGGTCTGGGGCCTTGCCAAGGAGTGTGCCTACCTCCTGATAGTTGGCAATCCTCCTGGTGATGCGTTCCAGTTTGGTTTCACAGATGTTCCGGAACTCGTACTGAGGCATGGTGGCCACAGCGCTGCTCAGGGAGATGAGGCGCCCGCAGTTCTGCACAAAGAGGCTGTCATCTGCAGCAAAGGCCTCCAGGATCTGCAAGGAAGAGCAAAGGCTTACTTGTCTCTACACAGTCATCCCCTGAACCCAGCTTGGGCACGGCCTCCCTATCCAACTTGATCTCAAAGGATCACAAAATAGCCTGGATGGAAAGGACCTTAGGGGTCATCTAGTCCAAACTGGCTTGGACTCAAAACAGGGGCTCAAACTATTTTTCTTCTCATGGACCAATTCATTTGGAACGATAATGATAGCTCCTATTTATAAAGCCCTTGCTACGAGCCAGGCACTATGCGATTATTATGTCTGTCGAGCCTCACAACTGCCCCACAAAGTATGTACTGTTATCACCCCCATTTTACAGATAAAGAAAACGAGGCAAGAAGTATTAGCTCTATATTCCTGGCCAGCATGGTGCCTTGCACATAATAAATGCTTCTTGAACTGAAAATTCCCATGATCACAGATATGCAAAAAGACCCAGAAATCAGTCTGTCAAAACTGGAAGAGACATGAGACATCTTCTAGGCCAACACACACTTTTGGAGAACCAGGGTCTTACCCCCTGTTCGTTCGTTCGTTCCTTCCTTCCTTCCTTCCTTCACTCCTCCCTCCCCACTTTTTTCTTTCTTTCTTTCTTTTTAAAGGGAAACAGTGTTAAATGACTTATCCAAGGTCACACAGCCAGTAAGGTCTCAGGATAGATTTGAACTTAGATGTCCCTGACTCCAAGCCCACCACACTGCACCGCCTAGGAAGGAGTCAGGAGACTTGTACATGTGCAATTAAATGATTGCAGTCATTTTGGCTGAGTTCTGTGGAAGTCTCAGATCTGCTGTTTTGAGGTTAGTACCCAAGTATAATAGGCAAGCTGGTTTCTTCTGTTATCTTTTCTTTTTTCCTCTAGCTTGTAGAATAAAAGATTGGGGTGACCTGTGATATCACTAGTAGCACAAACTCCTGGGTGAGGAAACTTCCATAACCAATGCAGTTTTCTGCATTAGTCTTTTCTACAATCAATATTCTCAAAGAATACCCGAGAGAGCTGAAAGATGGTCCAGGATCACTCAGACAATGGGACTGGAATGGGGATCTTCCTGGCATCCTAGGACAACCAGGTATCCAATATGCCAGACTACTGGCAAATAATGTAAAACTTATGCTCAACAAAATTATGCAAACTTTGCTTTTACATTTCTAGCAAATCCTTTGACAAGCACTGATCTGGTCAAACCCTTTCATTTCACAGGGTCCAAGGGAGAAATGACTGACCCAATGGGAGGTCATAGAGCACGTAACGAAGCTAAGAGTCCAAAGACTCAAGCTTGGGTTTTCTCACTCCTTCCCCAAGGTTCTCTGCACCACACAATTACTACTTCACTGTTACTACTGAACCTTTTACTGGCTCCTCAGTGTCCCAGAGTATGGTTTTCCTGCTTCTGTGACTTCATTCATGGTTTTTATCCTTCTCCATCTTTTCAAGTTCTACCCATTCTTCTAGATTTCAATTCAAATCCCAATAACCTTCTTATCTTCCTCTTTAATGCCAAACATAGCAATCAATGACTGTGGGCCTTTTGGTCATCATGGAGTAAGAAAAATTCCCCATTTCCAGGGACCCAAAAGGGGAGAGAAACTGGCAAATTCTTACTTAGAATCAAGGAGTGAAAGTGCTTAAATTAGTCTTACAGGAGCTTAGAGCTGAAAAAGATCTTCAGAGGCTAACCCCAACATCTGACAGATGGAGAAACTGAGCCACAATGTGCCAGAATTAAACAGCTATAGTTAAGTATATGAGGTATAGGATTCTATCCCCTGTGTGCAGCTGCTGCCAAAACCGTCCCTCACTTTCTCACCCAAGACTGCCTATAGGCCATAAAAGAAAAGAGGGAGAACCAAAGGCCTCCGGGCAGGTGTTCCCAAACTGAGCCAGATAAGGTGGCTATGAAATTAGGTCATGTCAGAAGTGGTCTGTGTGTGTGTGTGTGTGTGTGTGTGTGTGTGTGTGTGTGTGTGTGTGTTTGCTCTTGTTTATATTTATGTTTGGGAGAAGACCATTATGACATCAGGTGTCAAAGGACTTGGGGGCACAAAGAACAATGAACAATCTGAACAATGATGATTTTGTGCTATAGAACATACGTGTCCAATGCTGCTTTTATTTTAAGATCTCTGTACACAAGGGGGCTCTGTGGGTTTTAAATAAATCTAATGTGTATGTCTCATCTCTAATTTGTTGCTAATTTAATAATCTAATGTCTATGTCTCGTCTCTTTTTAAAAAAAAATGTACTATAGAGTGTAGAAACTACAACTTTGATCACACTTTATGAGGTCTTTTCCCATACCTTTTTGGACAGTATACCTGAGTAAGAGAATGCTAAAAGGATTCAACATTCACAGGAGTCTGGAAGACCCCAAGAAATCCCAAACCTTGGCAGTGAGAGCAAAGCAGCCCTTGGGTTCCACGATCTTCTCTAGAACAAAGCACTTGATCCCAGCTGTGCTGACGTATTCATACACCACACCATGCTCCAAGTGGACATTTTCCACAGTCAGGTTGATCAAAGGGCTGCCCTCGGGGATGGGCAGCTGGGGACCCATAGGCTGCAAAGAGAAATCTGGAAGCCAGAGACACAAGGATTAATGAAACTGTCAAAAATCCTGTCCTATTCCTGGAGAAAATGTTATACATAATGATGGTGACCTCTCAGTTTGGAATCCCATTTTAGGGTGAAATGCCCCCAAAAGGGGAATGGGTTACGTGCCTGTTGGGCTCTCATCTGTCCTCTGGCTTCATGGGCTAGCCTCATAAAGGCCATCATAACTTTCTCCCATGCCAAGCTACCCTTCCGCATCCTACTGGAAAAACTAACTTTCTCTACAGGGCGAAAGGAGGCTCTGCCTACGGATATTCTTAAATGCTTCATTCAACATTTCCCAAAACAACATCCTTCTCATCCAAACCATACCCACTTCATAGATGAAGTCATTCGATCCAAGGAATTTCTGGTAAACTTTACAACCAAACAAACACGGAAAATGAAATTATTCCACACAAGGATAAGGTATTTGGCATTTTTCAAAGGCCTCCAGTAAAATCTTAGTCTTGAAGGCTGTGCCAATGAAGATCATGTTTAGATAGGTGCTACCAAGCTGGTCAGGCTTAGATTATAAGGCCAGTAATAGACTATGTCTGTCATCCAAGGACTAATTCAGCTGAGAGCAGAGCATCTCATTAAAAAAGCATAAGAGGATGTGTTTTTTTAACCAAAGAAACACATAAACCTCTCCACTGAAGAATGAAGAGACTGCCATCTACTTCTGTGAAAGTACCCATGCCAATAGAATCAAATGCTTTGATGAACTGGACTAAGTTTTCAAGGCCTTTTTCCCATCTGTTATATCATCTGGCCTTCACACAATAATACGGCAAGGCAGGCAGGGCAGGGCATGGGGTTATTGCAGCCCTGTTTTACAGATGAGTAAACCGAGTTGTAAAGCGACTAGTCCAAGGTTCCAAGAGCAAAGCTAGAGTTAAAATTTGGGCCTGCCTGGGAGGTAGGGAAGTCATATTTCGGCATTCATGTTGTCAGACCTTCTACGAGATGTATTAATAACCATTCTCCAGGTGAGGTCATGAACAGGAAGGCCCAAGCAGGAATGCCTTCCTGCACGAGGAAGTTCAGGTTATACCATTTTTCTCCCTCCTAAGCCAAGTTGAATAATTTGAGGTGGGGGAAGTGTGGGGGTGATGAATCTGGCATATTTATTTGCAAGTCTGCACTAGGTCCTCTGTTATGATTCATATCCCAAGGGCTATGATCAAGCATAAGGTCCTGAAAGCCATCTGGTTCCTATTTGATTTCCAGCCGAATAAATCTAAAGTTATAATTCCACCTCAGGTGACTGATTTCATGGTCACATGTTACAAAGTGCCATTTTTTTTCATCTCCTTTGTCCTGTGCCTCATTCCCACAGGCCAGGGAGAAGTGGAATAACTCACATTTCTATAGCATTTCCCTCACAGCAGCCCCAGTGTGAATGCTATTATTCCCATTTTATGGAGGAAAAAACATAGGCCCCAGGTAGGTAAAACAATTTGGATTTAGCCAAGATCATACAGACAAGTATATCAAAGTCTTCAGACTACTCCACATGCAGTACTCTCTATTAATCATAAAGATGGCTTTTTCATCCCTTATTTTCAGCATCCAGGATCATGGAGGTTATATATGCTCCTACAAACTCTCAAAACAAAGGAGATTTTATCCCATATTTTACAGATGAGGAAATGGAGGCCACAAAAAGAACAAGTCCCCAGGATCATATAACTAATAAGTATCAAAGCAGGATTCAAATCCAAGGCTTTCTGAACTTCTGTGTAGTGCCTTTTCTACTATATCATTCTGGGGAAAAAAAAGAAAAAAGAAAAACTCCAATGCTGCCTGTCATAAAACAAGTTCTATACCCACTCCAGCTCTGCCCATTCCACTTGGCATAACCCAAAAACTAGATTAATAAGAAGGCAACAAGCAGAAGAAACCTAAGACCCTCTCCTAGGATGCCCCAGAAGGATGGACTTCCACTACTCAGCCCCTGAGCACAAAGTCCAAGGCCTCCGGGAGGAGGACGGTCCTTCTACAGAGCTAAATTGTTGCCTGTAGGCACAGACACTGACACGTGTCAAATGGAGCCCAGCTGTCCTGGCACAGTCTGCCCTCCCCCCACCCCCTTTCCCCAAGCCTCTCCCCTTCCTGTCCCTTAGGCTCATCGGGTGACATGCAGCTGAGGGTTTAGGTGCCTCCTGCCAGAGATGACATCAGAGCTTCCTTCTCCACTAGGCCTCAAGTCAGTGAGTAAAGCAGGGGGAAGCGTTATAAGCAAAAGGAAGAGCTCTCACCACTGGGAGAAATGTAGTTTGGAGATTTTAGGGAGAGTGGCAGACATGGAGGTAGGGGACCATGGTTTGAACTGTAGCTCTAACCCTCAAGAGCTAGGTGATCTTAGCCAAAACGCAACCTTTCTGGCCTTGTAGAGATGATTTTCCTCATCTATGAAACAGGGATAAATAAAACTGGCACCTCTTCCCTCGCAGGGTTGACGTGAACTAAGATAATTATTGTTTTTGAATGAATGTAGACCCAACCCTCAAAAAATGGTTCCAAATCATCCACTCAGTTATAATCTCAAGCAGGTCTTCCTTTGAGGCTTAGAATTCACTTTAAGCAATCAATTTAAATGACCCACCTCTAAACACTAAACATTCTACTAATTTTGGCAACTTGTCCCACAAAGCTATGGGAAAAAGGGCCAATATCTGAATCTAGTCCTCATCATTTAAAAAATGGGGAGAAGGGGAAGGAATAACATGGGGGATCAAGAAGCCTGACTTCAGGATTTAAATGCTCTCTGACCATAGGCTTTTCCTCTCAGGGCCTCAGTTTCCTCATGTGTACAATGAAAAAGGATAGAGCTAGATGTGCCCTTTCTGTTTTGAATCTTCTTTCTTAAGCTATCTCTCCCTAGACACAGAGCATGGCACAGAGTTTCCTGATCCTAGGAAAATCTACCTCTAACCCCACACACCATCCAAAAACACAAAACAAAAGCAAAAAACCAGGCATCCACATTGGGCAGGATCCTCCAAGACACATCGACCTCAAGGGAAGTTTCACATCTATACAATATTCCCTTTCCTGAAGGAGAGCTTAAATTTAGACTTCCAACCCAGCCTCCCTCTGCCCACCAGTCCAGCCCCTGCCACTACCTTCATCATCCTGGCCTCCTTCCAGGGCTCCCCCAGACTCATCAAGGCTGCCATTGAGGTAGCTGCCAGGGGCCCACTGCTGGGCTCGAGCCTCTTCAGCATCCTCATGAGTGCGATAGATCCACTGGTAAAGACCCTGAGGTGGGGAGAAAGAACAAGTTAGGGAAGAGCCTGACCGCTTCAAAGGCAAAGCAGTGAAAACAAGGGCAGAAGGGGGAGCTAGACTGGAAGGCAACGGTGGCCCTCTAGTCTACTGGTGTCCACGTCCAATTGAAATGTTGGCCAGAAAGGGAAACCAGGTGGCAGAGTAGATAGAGTGCCAGGTCTGGTGTTGGGAGGACCTGGGTTCCAGCCTGTCCTCAGCTGAATGACTCTGGGAAAGTCACTTAATCCTGTTTGTCCAGCCTTTGCCTTTCTCTCTTAGAGTTGTGACTAAGACAGAAAGAAACTAAGATATTAACAATAAATACTAAAACAGGGGGAAAAAAAGAAAAGAGCAGAGCCCTCGTCACCACCTCTAGCAATGACCCCCAAACTCTGGCTCTTCCTTCAGCATAGTCAGGAATATTATTCTTAACCCACTCCAAACCGGAGGATTATATCCACTGGTCTTGGAGCTAAGGCAAAGATTTTATCTGAATCTTGAATTAAACACTAACTAGTTGTTTAATCACAACTTCAGTTTCCTCATCTAAAAGGACCTGGGGTCCCTAACTTCACAGAATTATATTAAAAATTAAATGAAAAAATATATGCAAAGTGTTTGGTATACTTTAAAGCACTCAATAAATGCCCACTTTAATTCTTCATTTCATCCTATGATCCTCTCATAGCAATTCAATATCTCCTATTGGAATCAGACCTCACAACAGGCCAAACAGGACGGGATATCAGAGATTATGATCTAGCTTGATTTAACAAAAGAAAAAAATCAATACACAGAAGAGTTTACCCAAGAAGGAAATCTAAAGATGAGGCAATGTAGTAAAGTAGAAATAATAATAGCTAACATTCATGTGGCACTATGTGTCAGGCCTGTGTAAATAATGATTTACAATTATTATCTCATTGGGTCCTCACAATAACCCTGGAACACAGGTACTATTATTATCCCCATTTTTCATATGAGCAAACTGTGGCAAACAGGTTAAGAGACTTACCTAGGGTCACACAAAGTAGCATCAAGTTTTCTTGACTTTAGGCCATGTAGGCTGCTGAAATAATGGCTAAATAAAGGACCTACATTCAAATCCTCCCTCTTTTGTTTATCATCTGTGTAGCCTTGTCAAAGTCATTTACCTCCTTTGGCCTCAAAAAAATTTTCAATTTTTTATTTGAGGCAACTCCACAGGACAATGGACCTGAAATCAGGAAAACTTGAATCCTGATTCAGCCACTAACTTTGTGATCCTGGACAAGTAAATGTAAAATGGAAATAATAATAGCACATACTTCACAAGGTGGCTGTAAGGACAACATGTCTGTGAAATGTTTTGCAAAGTTTCAAGTCCTATAAGTTAGCTATTATTGCTAACTCTACCATCATATGAGCAGAAACACAAGTCTTCAAGTACCCAACCCAAGAGAGAGAGTGTGAATCATTCTTTTTCTTTCTGGGTCACGCCAGAAGAGAGGGCCAGAGACAGGAGTCAAGAAAGTCAGACTCTAATCCTGAGTCTTTAATCCTAGCTTCGTGACTCTGCTGCTCATCATTCTATTACTTACTGTTGTTATTCTGAAACTCTATTGCAACGATGACCATTTTATTATGAATATCCTATTATCATCTGCTGCTAAGCCTTTAGGTCCAAGGACAAGAATGATGGAAACCGTCTTCCTGCCCCGCAGCCCAGCATTAAACACAGTGCTCTCTAAACAATAGATAATAAAAGTCGATTGCTTATCATGACTATTTAGCACCTTGGTTTGTTCACCTGGAAAATGTCCTGAATGAGGTGGCGATCACATAAAATGGAGAATGGAGAGAAATGACAGAGAAATGCTGCCAAGGGCTCCCTGGCCCATTCTGATCAATGGCAGGCGGCCAAGAGTACTTATGTACTGGAGTGGGGAGATGGGAGAGGAAAGCAGGGAAGATGGGGCCTGGGAACAGATTTTGCTCCACTTTCCTCATGAAGAAAACAAAGGAAATTTTAAAGGGGGGGGGGGCCAAGAGGAGGAGGCCAGGGAGGAGAGAAGACAATCTGGAGAGGAAGAGTTTCAAAGTAGATGGTGAATCCCATGGTGCTCAAGAACCCTCAAGAGTGGAGGAGGCTCAGCTGGAGGGACATTACCCTCAGAGACTTGGCTGAGGCCAGGCTCTCAGGAAAGAAGTTCCTACAGCTGCTACCCAAAAGTCTGGTTGGGAGAGAGGGGGATAGATGGATCTGTATTGGGTCCAGATGGGCCTCATCCTGATCCAAAGAGCCTGAGCAGACCTCATTTTATGGCATGTTAAGAGCAAAAGACACTTTCACATTTTAGAAGTTTTCTGGCTCTTCCTAGCACTCCTAAGTTACATTCAAAAGGAAACAGGACACTTTTGTTGTTGTTTCAGTCTGAAGAAGGAAGGAAGGAAAGGAGGAAGGGAGGGAGAGAGAGAGAAAGAGAGAGGGGGGAAGAGAGGAAGAGAGGAAGGAAGGAAGGAAGGAAGGAAGGAAGGAAGGAAGGAAGGAAGACAGACATCATTTTTTTATTGTTATTGTTCAGGCATGTCTTACTCCTAAGATGGATAATTAAAAGGCAACAAACTAGGGACAATCAGGTGGCTCAATCCAGGCCTAGAGTCAGGAGAAGGACCTAATTTCAAATCTGGACTCAGCTGTGTGACCCTGAGCAAGTCACTTAAGCCCAACTGCCTAGTCCTTCCTGCTCTTCTGTATTAGAACTGATACTGAGTGTCAATTCTAAGATGAGGGGTAAGGATTTAAAATATATACTTATATTTAACATAAATAATATATTAATAATATTTTAAAATTAGATATGCAGAATATATACAATATTCTAAGACAGAAGGTAGGGGTTTATTTTTTAAAAGTTAAATAACATGCCAAGTCAAGACAACTTAGACAGAAGACACCTATTCTGAAGGTAAGGAGGGCTTAAAAAAATTAACAAGCAAGATGCTAGAACATAGTAAAGACTGGTGAAATGGAATTTAATAAGGACAAATCTAAAGTCTTATATTTATACACTAGAAATCAGTTTCACCAATAGTACAAACATGGAGGAGGTAGGTCTAGACAGCAGTATGTCTAAAAAACCTGCAAGTGGGTTAAGGGTACGAAGGAGCAGCATGCAATTACCTTAGGCTGCACGGTGCAGCTTGACAATAATAACAAGGAGTTGAGAGTTCTGCTCTGGCCTGGCCAGACAACATTGGAGGGTGGTGGTCATTTAGGGCACAACATTTTTGGAAGACCTAAGCTGAAAAGTATAAGTAAAAAGAGTCCAGAGAGTGAAGGGGCTCAGATTCAGGGCTGGATGAAAGTTAACTTTAGGAATTGAGGCTATCTAGAGAACAGGGTGGGGAAGAGGTAGAAACACAGGACAACACTGGAGTTATTTGAAGGATTGTTGCATGGAAGAGAAAATGAATTAATTCTATTTGGCTATGGATAGCAAATCTAGGAACACAGGTACAAGCTGCAAAAAAGGCAAATTTAGGCTTGATGGCACAGAGAAAAAATTCCCAATTAGATGTATTTAGTAGTGAAAAAGATGGCTTATGGGACAAGTGTTTTACTACCACATTGGAGTTTCAAGTAAAGCTGGGACGGACATTGATCAGAAATGTAGTGTAAGGAATTCTTTTTCAGACAGGGCCACTGAATTCTCTTCCAGCTCTGAGGCTGCTGAATTGGAAGCTACATTTTAAATTTAATGGACTCCAACCACAGCCATTCAAGTACAACAGCATGAGTCAAGGGCAGTGAGTGCAAGTTCCACTATGAAATTCCACATTTGGGGGCATCAGGTTGAGTCAAACAAATGATCCAACTCCCTGGCTATTCAAATCCGCATCATTCTAGCATCCTAATCTTGAGCTTCCCTGGCCCTAGCAATATGTCTTTATCCCTATCTTGGCCCTTAGATCTCCATCTGCCCCTGGCAGGAGGGTACAAACCCATCCTGGTTCTTCATTTACTGTCTACTTCCTTTCCAGCTTGGAATCTGACTCTTTGGCCTTCCTAGAGAAGAGCCTCATGACCAGGGCAAGTCAGGTATTATAAGTATTATTATTATTATAATAGGTGTTATAGGACACATTTTGAGTATTACCAAAGAAATGTGGCAACCCTTTGTCCCTCCAGATCCCCAATATCTTTTAGATCCACTTACCAGTGCCTCCTGTGGCCGGCTTCGGTAGGCCAGGAAGTGGTCCAACACATCTACAAAGCTCTCATTCACCACGTTGTTCCCGTTGACTTTCAAAATGCACTGGCCAGCATTCAGTCCCACTGCAGCAGCCTCTGAGCCTACAAGATAGACATGCATGGATAAAGAGAGGGAAGAACAGAGAACCCAAAAAGAAAAACAGAAAGGGAACTGGCTGGAAAGATGGTAAAAACCACAGAATTTTAAACTAGAAAAGAGACAATCTAGTTGAAACCCCTCACTTAAAAAACAAATAAATAATTAAATAAATAGATCCCCAAACATCCAGAACCCAGGTCTTCTCAAAAACCACATTGCTGGGGCAGCTGGGTAGCTCAGTGGATTGAGAGTCAGACCTAGAGACAGGAGGTCCTGGGTTCAAATCCAGCCTCAGCCACTTCCCAGCTGTGTGACCCTGGGCAAGTCACTTGACCCCCACTGCCCACCCTTATCACTCTTCCACCAAGGAGCCAATACACAGAAGTTAAGGGTTTAAAAATGTAAAAAAAAAACAAAAAAAAAACACCACATTGCCTAGAAAATATGGATTCTTAAAAGGAAACGGTGGGGGGGGGGTCTAAAAAGTAAAATGGGACCCTAAAAGATGGAAAAGTAGAGGACAAAGGAGGAACAAAGGAAACTTTACTAAGTGCCCCCTAGGTACCAGGGACTATGCTTTACAAATATCTCATTTGATACTTACAGAAACCCTATAAGAAGGGGTTATGTCTCCATTTTACAGTTAAGCAAACTGTGGCAGAGTTTAAGTGACTTGCCCAGGGACAGACGGCTAATAAGTGTCTGATGCTGAATTTCAGTCTTCCTGACTCTAGGCCCATTACTATATCCATTGTAGCACCTGACTCCAAAGGAGGTAACGGTTAAGTCCCTCAAAATCTACCACACCGAGCTGGTGGCAAGCAGTACTGCCTCCATGTACAGCTGAACCACTCTCTCCAAGTCACTCCTTGGCTCACCTCTTCCCACAGCATGGACATAAGGTGGGGAAGCTCCCCGAATCTGGAAGCAAAGGGTTTCAGGATGATCAGGTACTTTGATGATTCTAAGGAAAAAATGGAAGGGAAAAAGAGCGATTAGTCACACCACACAATACTCAGAGCCAGCTCACAAACCTCTGGTCCTGGCCAGGGATTAACTACTTCCCCGTAAAGACCTTATTGTCCTTGTTATGTCCTTCTTGTGTTATAAATAGCTATGGGCCCATCCTATATCCCTACAACACTGGAAGCTCACAAATGACAAGACTAAAGAGGAGAGAATTGTCTTCTTCCTTTTAACATTCTTAGTACCAAATCCATGGTAGATAATCAATAAATATTTATCAACTCAAACCCCAAAATAACCAAATTCATTTTCTTAACCTTAAGTCCAATATCAAAGAGAAGCAGATCAAGGGAAAAGAAAGATCAACTGGGCAAACCCTCCCCCCCCCCCCCGCCCACAGCACCACTGCATACACAAACACAAATGTTACAGATAAACTGAAGTCCAGAGTATGAAATGATATGTCCAAGGCAATGTGGTCTCAGAGCAAGACCCTATCAGCTCAAAAACTCAAAAATTGCTACATTTTCTCAATTTTGCAACCCACTAATTAAATATAGTCATTATGAAAAATTAAGTTACATAAACTTAAAATGAAAAGTATTAAAAATAAAGGTAATAAATATTCAAAATTGTCAATTCCTAATAATTATAATGTCATCCATACACTCAAGGTCATTTATATCTATTGCATCTGTATGGTGGAGAGATAGTAAAAACATAGATGCAATAGACAATACAAATCAGGGCTTGATTTTATTTTTATCTTGATTGTCCAGACTAGAGGTCAGCACTGTCCCAGGGCCAAAACACAGCAGCTACCTATGTCTATACTAAATTCTGCATAAAATTTTATTTTCAATTATAAAAACCAATTCTTACCACAGCAGCAATTTGCCAACCTCTGGTGTAGTCTTAAAAAAGTCATAGAGAAAACTTATTTGGAGAAAACAGTATTTGAAATCTATTTTCGACTTCAACAAAGAAGTTTCTCATGTCACTGACAAATAAGTAAAGTTCTACAGGTTGGCTACAAAAAAACCAAGAGTTGTTTTGTGTTTTTTTTTTAAATTTTAATTCTGTTGGAATCAAGAATGAAGATGGAATTTGCAATACAGAGTACTGTATATTTTATTATTATTTGTAAATTGTGTACTACATATTCTTCATGCTGGCAATATTTTTTTTTAAAACTCTGTCTAATATATAACTAGGTATAGTTTGGGTTTTTTCGAAGAGCTGGTTGTTAAACATTTACCATCTCAGAATCATAACTGTATTAAATAGCACAAGTGGGATAGCATAAAACATCCAGGGAATGATCTTGACTCTGTCCCTATCCAACCCAATCTTGAACATGCCCCTCTGTCTCCATTTTATAACCTACAAAGACCTTTGTAACAATGACTGTTGGTGCCCTAGAATCTCTGACATATTTAGCTGTATATATGTGTGTTTGTATAAATAAAGGTATGTGTGAAAAAAGGCATAAAGCATGCATATATGTGTGTGTATCTCACAAAACTTTAAAAAGCTATAAGAGACCTTAGCTGACTTCCTAAACTTAAACATAAAAAATAGCATTTGCCGCCAATCACACAAGTTAATAAGGTATCTGAAATCCCACACAGAGGTCCCTCTTACATTGTATTTTAATAGCAAGTACATTTACCAGATCCTGTTTACTGAGGCAGAAAGATAGAGACAAACATTTGAGAAATGTTTAGTTTTTGGTGCTTTTCTTTGTTGTTTGTTTGAGTTTTTTTTAACAAGAAGTGAAACAAAAAAGAGACATGAGTTCTGTTCCTCAGGTAACCAGCACAGTCCATACATAGTGTCATAGAAAGAGTACTGGATTTTGGAGTCGGGGACTTGGATTCAAATTCCAACTCTATACTACTGGCAATTCTCTAAGCCTCAGTTCAAGATCTGATGCTAGTAGCATAATATGCTACTAATTAAGGAATTAAAATTAAGGATATACTAGGCAAAAGTAGGATTCTTGTCACATTGTCAAGAAATATCCCTTTCTGCCTTGCTGCATAATTGCAAGGTCATCATACCAGCTGTTGCCTTCACTCTCTAAGGATACCTGGTTCACTCCCTAATTTTTCTAATTTTGTTGCAACCAGAAGGCTTTTACTAGATTATTTTTGAAATTGCATTTGTTGTGTACTCAATGCACTACAAAAATTATTATAAAATATCAATAAAAATCATCTCAATTTTTTAAAAAATCCAGTTATCCCCATCTATCAAATTGGGATAAATCATACTTATCCCACCTAACCCACAGAACTATTGTGAGGATTAAATGTACAACGAGTACAAAATTACTCAGTAAACCACAGAGTGCAAAAGAAGTACATAAAATATTTCACTTTAGAGTATATCATATAACATTACATCATACCTTTATGTTATACTGCTATGTTATGCTATATGTTCTGTTGTGATGTGATGTTGCATTATATTACATTATATCATCATCATCAGAATCTCCATTCCCCAAATCTTCCATTTAGTCAAGATTCCAGAATGTCATCACATTGGCAGAGAGCATCACCCAGAAGGTATGGACACTTACTCTTTGGCCTTGCTGGCCACAAGGAGGCGCAGGGGCCGACGAGAACAGAATGACTGGTTGAGGATGGCCTCCACCTCTGAAAAAGGTCGTAGAAATACAAGGTCTTCATTGATGGAATAGATCTTCCTTCCCACTTGCAAGCCAGCCATCTATGGAGTACAGGGAAAATAACAATCCAATTATAGTCTGATACTCATATGTGTCATGAAGAAAAATCATGACTGCTCACATTTTTATATTGTTTAAGGTCTCCAAAATACTTGCTTCATAACAATGTTATGCAGGGCGTTGAATAAGTGTCATTTCCATCATCTTACGAGGAGGGAAAGTGAGGACAAGAGGGGAGAAATGACTTTTCCAAATAGGCAGCAAAGCCAAAATTTGAGTCTTCTAATTCTATATTCTTTGCTCCTTCCACTACCCATTGCTGCCTTTGATCTCCACAAGTCTGTGAGGTCAGAAGTAAATCACAGGCTCACAGATTCAGAGTTGGAAAGAGAACATCTAGTAGAAAACTGAGGCCAAGGGAGATAAATTGATATAACCAAGGTCACAAAAGCAGTAAATAGCAGAGCCATAATATGAACCCAGGTCTTCTGACTGTAAATTCATTCCTCTCTACTACTTAATGCTGACTTTGATTATCACAATTTTGCCTTGCAATATGAAGAATTTCCATTGTATTAACTGATTTCCCCAGGACCCTAGAGGTACAGTAAAAAGTAGTTTCTAATTTCACATATGGTGCTCTTCAGCCTTTTAATAAGACCAGTTAGGTTGGGTGGACGGGTTAAAGAGAAGAGTAGCAGTGACTGGTCCCTCCCTTCTTCTTCCCCTCCCTGAGAGCATATAATCAAAAAAAAAAGGACATGGTTGGAATGGTGATGGTCATGGTGACCCATTTCCCCAACATGACCTCCTTCTTTAGCAGTTTCCCAGACCCAGCTATTTCTCAGAGAGAAGCAGAAAGAGGGCTTCTCAGAATGCCCTTTTAGCTGAGCTGGTTCAGAGCTAGGGGAAATTCATCTGGAGAAACAAAAGGTCAAGAATCTCAGAAGAGATGTTGGGGGGACTGGAAAGTAGGGGAGCCTGGCAATAACAGATCTTAACATTAAAACAATATGGTATAGTTAAAAATGAATATTAATAAATGTTAAAAAAAAAACAATATGGTATAGATTTTTGCTGAGAAAATTGGAAATTAGTCTGGCAGAAATTAGGTTTAAACAGTTATCTCATACCACATGTCACAATAAACTCCACGGATTCAGGACATAAGTAGATTCATATTATAAGCAGGTTGGGAGCTAGGAAGGAGACATAGGGGAAGAGTTCTTGACCAAAGAAGGTGTAAAATTGACCAGACATAATATGGGCAGTTTTAATGGCAACAAATTGAAAAGAAAGGTAGAAAGGTGTAGTCTAGAGAGAACTGGGCTTATGGATATAGGAAGCTCTGAGCTTAACTCCTGCCCTTGACACATGCTGGCTGTGTGACTCTAATAGGGTTTATCATCTCAGTGCCATAGGTCAGAAATGTCAAAATGGTGACAAACGCAGTCTGAACCAGATAACATGTGGCTCATGGGAATTTTGATTATCACAGAGGAAATTTAAGTGCTAAGTCGCACTGAGAGTTTATAAAGGAAATTCCAAGTCTAGACTCTGTCCTTATCCTAAATTTAGCACAAACTAAATAACTATACTTAAAATTAGAAGGGAAGGCTTCTGGGTTAAGATGGTGGCAGAGTAAAAAGCAGCCCTTAACCTCTCCTAACCGAAACATACAGGACTCCTCAAGGGGACATAAAAACAAGTCCAGACGAACAGAGGGACCCCACAACAGGGCACAGCATGGAAGGTATGTGGAATCGGGGCATTTCCATGCTATAAAGTGGTGAAACAGCTCTCACTAAATCTCGGGCTGAGCACCCCTCCCACACACACACACCACCTACAACGCCAAAGCCAGCTCAAAAGAAATAGAGCAAGTTTGGGGCACCCATTGAGTCATTGGCAGCTCCAGGGCCTGTTCATGAGAGCAGCAAGACTTAGGACCCCAAAAGGCTAAAGAATGCACACGGACTTTGAGTGTGGAAACGGAGCACAGGCGCAGGCAGAGACAGACACAGGCGTGAGCGAAGGCTCTGAAACCCTAAGTGGGGAACCAGGGCAGACGGGTATACGACTGTGGAAGCAGTGCCCTGAGACCTGTAAAGGAACCTCTGGCAGAGGATCAACCAAGGAGGTCCACCAGGGGGCTTGACCTTGAAAACAACCAGACCTGAGACCTCAGGAGCCGAAAGAACGCAGACAGACCCTGAGTGCAGACAGACCCTGAGCGTGAGGATAAAGCTGAGAACGGGCTGGGCTAACAATGGCAACCCAGAATCAGGAAGGCCAAAAGAGAAAGATTAACAACAACAAGAAGAAGAAATCTTTAACACTCCACAACTTTTATACAGAGAAAATCCAGACAACCAAGCAAACAGAAGAGGAGAAAAAACAAGCAATCACATCCGGACCCTCCCAAAATAATGAAAAGTGGTCACAAGCTCTTGAAGAGTTCAAATCTGAGATGACAAGAAAGTTGGAAAAGATTTGGCTAGAGAAATGGGAAATAGCTCAAAAGGAAATCAGGCAAGAAAATAACAGTTGAATTTCACAATTGGAAAGTGAGGCAAGTCAACTGAAGACCAGAAATGACCAGATTGAAAAGGAAAACCAGTCCCTAAAGGCTAGAATTGAGCAATTAGAAGCTAATGATCTCTCAAGACAGCAAGAACAAATAAAACAAAGTCAAAAGACTGAAAAAAATAGAAGGAAACATGAAATATCTCAATGAGAAACTGATAGACCAAGAAAACTGGTCTAGAAGAGACAATTTGAAAATCATTGGACTCCCTGAAAAACCAGAAATTAATAGAAATTTGGACCCCATACTAAAAGAAATTATTCAGCAAAATTGCCCTGAAGTTCTACAACAAGAGGGCAATATAGACATTGAAAGGATCCATAGATCACCCTCTACACCAGACCCAGAAAAGAAAACGCCCAGGAATATAATAGCCAAATTCAAGAGCTTCCAAGTAAAAGAAAAAATCTTACAAGAAGCCAGAAAAAGACAATTCAAATATCAAGGAGCACCAATCAGGATGACACAGGATCTGGCAGCCTTCATGCTAAAAGACCGCAAAGCTTGGAATATGATATTGAGAAAGGCAAGAGAGCTGGGCCTTCAACCAAGGATCAACTACCCATCAAAATTGACTATATACTTCCAGGGGAAAGTATGGGCATTCAACAAAATTGAAGATTTCCAAGTATTTGCACAGAAAAGACCAGGACTAAATGGAAAGTTTGATATCCAACCACAAAAATCGAGAGAAACATGAAAAGGTAAATGAGAAACAGAGGGGAAAGAAAGAAAACTTATAATTTTTTAAATTTGCCTTTTTAAGGGCCTCAGTAAGATCTAATTATCTGTATTCCTATGTGGAGAAATACTATGTATAATTCTCTGTAGTGAACTCTATTCAATATTATAGTATTCACTATTATAGTGATCAGAAGAATAAATCATAGGGAGAAGGTGGAATACTAAATGGTCTAAGATGATATGGAGGGTGGGAAAGAGGGGGGTGAATAGTAGGGGACACCAAGAGAAACTTGAGTGAATAAGAAAAATAGGATATTCTATTACACACAAAGAGGACATGGGAAGGGGAGGGGACAAATACTATTATAAGAAGGAGAGGAAGAGAGAATTAAGAGGTAATATTTAAACCTTACTCTCAGTGTAATCAACCCGGAGAGGGAAGAGTTATATTATCCTTTGGGATATAAAACTCTATCTAACCCTACTGACAAAGTCAGAAGGGATAAACCAAGGGGAGCAGGGGAGTGGGGAGGTCAAAAAAGGGAGGGGAGAAGAAGGGGGAGGAAATTCATTAGGCCTTTAAAAATAAAACGAGTGGAATAATAAGGGAGGGGGTAGAAAGGGAAGTCAATCAAGGGAGGAGATAAGGGATACCAGCTTAAAGCAAACCACTGGTTTAAAAGGAAATAGTTTAAAAAGAAGGGGTAGGAAAAGGGGAGGATACGAAAATGTCAGCGAATGCACAACTGATAATTATAACTCTGAATGTGAATGGGATGAACTCGCTCATAAAATGGAAGCAAATAGCAGAGTGGATTAGAAAACAAAATCCTACCATATGTTGTCTACAAGAAACACATATGAGGCGGGTGGACATACACAAGTTTAAGGTTAAGGGCTTGAGCAAAATCTTTTGGGTGTCAAATGAGAAAAAGAAGGCAGGAGTGGCAATTGTGATTTCTGACAAAGCCAAAGTAAAAATAGATATGATTAAAAAAGACAGGGAAGGCCATTACATCCTGATTACAGGCAGTATAGGCAATGAGGAAATAACATTGCTCAATATGTATGCACCAAATGGCATAGTAGCCAGATTCATAAAGGAGAAACTGGCAGATCTCAAGTAGGAAATAGATAGTAAAACCATAATAGTGGGAGATCTAAACATTCCTCTTTCAGATCTAGATAAATCAAACCAAAAAATAAATAAGAAAGAGGTAAGAGAGGTGAATGAAGCCCTAGAAAAATTAGATTTAATTGATATGTGGAGAAAAATGAATAGGGACAAAAAGGAATACACCTTCTTTTCAGCTGTACATGGTACATTCACAAAGATTGACCATGTGATAGGGCATAGAAACACTGCAAACAAATGCAAAAGAGCAGAAATAATAAATGTAACCTTCTCAGATCATAATGCAATAAAAATAGTAATTAGTAAGGGCACATGGACAGGCAAATCAAAAACTAATTGGAAATTAAATAATATGATTCTCCAAAACCAATTAGTCAAAGAAGAAATCATAGAAACAATCAACAATTTCATTGAAGAGAATGACAATGATGAGACATCCTACCAAACTCTGTGGGATGCAGCCAAGGCAGTACTCAGGGGGAAATTTATATCCTTGAGTGCATATATTAACAAATTAAGGAGGGCAGAGATTAATGAATTGGGCATGCAACTCAAAAAATTAGAAAGCGAGCAAGTTAAAAGTCCCCAGATGAAAACTAAATTAGAAATACTAAAAATCAAGGGAGAAATTAATAAAATCGAAAGTAAAAGAACTAGTGAATTAA